>NC_092354.1:38699461-38897109 GCF_963676685.1 Mytilus edulis
AAAATCTCGACGGCATTGGTAATGTACAGGTAGTTTGTCGGCAAAAACCTTCCAACCTGAAATTTATGTACAGTGGACGCGTAATTAATGTTCATTCACAGAATTGGATTAATTAACCACTCCCCCTTTTTACATCTTAATTTTCATTGTGAAGCGGTTTCATTTAAATAAGACGCGAAACCGCCGGCATACTAAGCATAGCATTTGAGTCGCGAGATTATGTCGCAGATTACCAATTGAATAAGTACTAAATGCCCGTCGATTTTCTCTTGTCAAACATGTTTTTCGTGTTTCTACATGTTGTACCGACAATAATGTATAATAAACATGCCATCTATCATACATACCATGTAACACGTGGTAATCATGTACTGTCCTTATATGATCGAGTTAGACATCTTGGGTTATAAGCATCGGTGGTTCAGTGGTAGAATGCTCGCCTGCCACGCGGGCGGCCCGGGTTCGATTCCCGGCCGATGCATTTCTTTTTTCTTATCTTTGCCACTTTCTAATGTACCAACTGGCAATGAAGAATGAGGAATGCAAAGCATTACAGTTTCAATACTTAACAATAATGGACGTTTGTTTGAAATGTGCGACGGTGTTACAACATTTAAAGAACTACTACGGTCTTTTTTGAAAGTGTTCGTTTACAAATCTATGTCATTCAAAGGATGAATTATTTTCTTTGTCAGATGAAAGTCAGAAAGGTCTTAACTAAATAATCTCCTCATCTGAAACTCAACTTTTTTTCCCTTAATGGCATGTATTACAACAACAGTAATGTGATAAAGATGACCAAAAACTAAAGCTCCGATGCCGGGAATCGAACCCGGGCCGTCTGGGTGAAAACCAGAAATCCTAACCACTAGACCACATCGGACTTAGTATAACTACCTTAATTTAAGCTACATATAAGCAAGGTCAAGAATAGTTGATTACTTTGCTTAAACCATGTTTGTGTCAACATATGATTTGATAACTGTGAGGTGAGAGTCTGCGTGAAAGTATGTTATTTCAAAGTTAATCCTTTCTACCTTTCTTATCCACACTTAAAGCAGTAATGCTTTGAAAGTGTTTTTGTTCGATCTAAAAAAAAAAAAAAATCTCGACGGCATTGGTAATGTACAGGTAGTTTGTCGGCAAAACCTTCCAACCTGAAATTTATGTACAGTGGACGCGTAATTAATGTTCATTCACAGAATTGGATTAATTAACCACTCCCCCTTTTTACATCTTAATTTTCATTGTGAAGCGGTTTCATTTAAATAAGACGCGAAACCGCCGGCATACTAAGCATAGCATTTGAGTCGCGAGATTATGTCGCAGATTACCAATTGAATAAGTACTAAATGCCCGTCGATTTTCTCTTGTCAAACATGTTTTTCGTGTTTCTACATGTTGTACCGACAATAATGTATAATAAACATGCCATCTATCATACATACCATGTAACACGTGGTAATCATGTACTGTCCTTATATGATCGAGTTAGACATCTTGGGTTATAAGCATCGGTGGTTCAGTGGTAGAATGCTCGCCTGCCACGCGGGCGGCCCGGGTTCGATTCCCGGCCGATGCATTTCTTTTTTCTTATCTTTGCCACTTTCTAATGTACCAACTGGCAATGAAGAATGAGGAATGCAAAGCATTACAGTTTCAATACTTAACAATAATGGACGTTTGTTTGAAATGTGCGACGGTGTTACAACATTTAAAGAACTACTACGGTCTTTTTTGAAAGTGTTCGTTTACAAATCTATGTCATTCAAAGGATGAATTATTTTCTTTGTCAGATGAAAGTCAGAAAGGTCTTAACTAAATAATCTCCTCATCTGAAACTCAACTTTTTTTCCCTTAATGGCATGTATTACAACAACAGTAATGTGATAAAGATGACCAAAAACTAAAGCTCCGATGCCGGGAATCGAACCCGGGCCGTCTGGGTGAAAACCAGAAATCCTAACCACTAGACCACATCGGACTTAGTATAACTACCTTAATTTAAGCTACATATAAGCAAGGTCAAGAATAGTTGATTACTTTGCTTAAACCATGTTTGTGTCAACATATGATTTGATAACTGTGAGGTGAGAGTCTGCGTGAAAGTATGTTATTTCAAAGTTAATCCTTTCTACCTTTCTTATCCACACTTAAAGCAGTAATGCTTTGAAAGTGTTTTTGTTCGATCTAAAAAAAAAAAAAAATCTCGACGGCATTGGTAATGTACAGGTAGTTTGTCGGCAAAACCTTCCAACCTGAAATTTATGTACAGTGGACGCGTAATTAATGTTCATTCACAGAATTGGATTAATTAACCACTCCCCCTTTTTACATCTTAATTTTCATTGTGAAGCGGTTTCATTTAAATAAGACGCGAAACCGCCGGCATACTAAGCATAGCATTTGAGTCGCGAGATTATGTCGCAGATTACCAATTGAATAAGTACTAAATGCCCGTCGATTTTCTCTTGTCAAACATGTTTTTCGTGTTTCTACATGTTGTACCGACAATAATGTATAATAAACATGCCATCTATCATACATACCATGTAACACGTGGTAATCATGTACTGTCCTTATATGATCGAGTTAGACATCTTGGGTTATAAGCATCGGTGGTTCAGTGGTAGAATGCTCGCCTGCCACGCGGGCGGCCCGGGTTCGATTCCCGGCCGATGCATTTCTTTTTTCTTATCTTTGCCACTTTCTAATGTACCAACTGGCAATGAAGAATGAGGAATGCAAAGCATTACAGTTTCAATACTTAACAATAATGGACGTTTGTTTGAAATGTGCGACGGTGTTACAACATTTAAAGAACTACTACGGTCTTTTTTGAAAGTGTTCGTTTACAAATCTATGTCATTCAAAGGATGAATTATTTTCTTTGTCAGATGAAAGTCAGAAAGGTCTTAACTAAATAATCTCCTCATCTGAAACTCAACTTTTTTTCCCTTAATGGCATGTATTACAACAACAGTAATGTGATAAAGATGACCAAAAACTAAAGCTCCGATGCCGGGAATCGAACCCGGGCCGTCTGGGTGAAAACCAGAAATCCTAACCACTAGACCACATCGGACTTAGTATAACTACCTTAATTTAAGCTACATATAAGCAAGGTCAAGAATAGTTGATTACTTTGCTTAAACCATGTTTGTGTCAACATATGATTTGATAACTGTGAGGTGAGAGTCTGCGTGAAAGTATGTTATTTCAAAGTTAATCCTTTCTACCTTTCTTATCCACACTTAAAGCAGTAATGCTTTGAAAGTGTTTTTGTTCGATCTAAAAAAAAAAAAAAATCTCGACGGCATTGGTAATGTACAGGTAGTTTGTCGGCAAAACCTTCCAACCTGAAATTTATGTACAGTGGACGCGTAATTAATGTTCATTCACAGAATTGGATTAATTAACCACTCCCCCTTTTTACATCTTAATTTTCATTGTGAAGCGGTTTCATTTAAATAAGACGCGAAACCGCCGGCATACTAAGCATAGCATTTGAGTCGCGAGATTATGTCGCAGATTACCAATTGAATAAGTACTAAATGCCCGTCGATTTTCTCTTGTCAAACATGTTTTTCGTGTTTCTACATGTTGTACCGACAATAATGTATAATAAACATGCCATCTATCATACATACCATGTAACACGTGGTAATCATGTACTGTCCTTATATGATCGAGTTAGACATCTTGGGTTATAAGCATCGGTGGTTCAGTGGTAGAATGCTCGCCTGCCACGCGGGCGGCCCGGGTTCGATTCCCGGCCGATGCATTTCTTTTTTCTTATCTTTGCCACTTTCTAATGTACCAACTGGCAATGAAGAATGAGGAATGCAAAGCATTACAGTTTCAATACTTAACAATAATGGACGTTTGTTTGAAATGTGCGACGGTGTTACAACATTTAAAGAACTACTACGGTCTTTTTTGAAAGTGTTCGTTTACAAATCTATGTCATTCAAAGGATGAATTATTTTCTTTGTCAGATGAAAGTCAGAAAGGTCTTAACTAAATAATCTCCTCATCTGAAACTCAACTTTTTTTCCCTTAATGGCATGTATTACAACAACAGTAATGTGATAAAGATGACCAAAAACTAAAGCTCCGATGCCGGGAATCGAACCCGGGCCGTCTGGGTGAAAACCAGAAATCCTAACCACTAGACCACATCGGACTTAGTATAACTACCTTAATTTAAGCTACATATAAGCAAGGTCAAGAATAGTTGATTACTTTGCTTAAACCATGTTTGTGTCAACATATGATTTGATAACTGTGAGGTGAGAGTCTGCGTGAAAGTATGTTATTTCAAAGTTAATCCTTTCTACCTTTCTTATCCACACTTAAAGCAGTAATGCTTTGAAAGTGTTTTTGTTCGATCTAAAAAAAAAAAAAAATCTCGACGGCATTGGTAATGTACAGGTAGTTTGTCGGCAAAACCTTCCAACCTGAAATTTATGTACAGTGGACGCGTAATTAATGTTCATTCACAGAATTGGATTAATTAACCACTCCCCCTTTTTACATCTTAATTTTCATTGTGAAGCGGTTTCATTTAAATAAGACGCGAAACCGCCGGCATACTAAGCATAGCATTTGAGTCGCGAGATTATGTCGCAGATTACCAATTGAATAAGTACTAAATGCCCGTCGATTTTCTCTTGTCAAACATGTTTTTCGTGTTTCTACATGTTGTACCGACAATAATGTATAATAAACATGCCATCTATCATACATACCATGTAACACGTGGTAATCATGTACTGTCCTTATATGATCGAGTTAGACATCTTGGGTTATAAGCATCGGTGGTTCAGTGGTAGAATGCTCGCCTGCCACGCGGGCGGCCCGGGTTCGATTCCCGGCCGATGCATTTCTTTTTTCTTATCTTTGCCACTTTCTAATGTACCAACTGGCAATGAAGAATGAGGAATGCAAAGCATTACAGTTTCAATACTTAACAATAATGGACGTTTGTTTGAAATGTGCGACGGTGTTACAACATTTAAAGAACTACTACGGTCTTTTTTGAAAGTGTTCGTTTACAAATCTATGTCATTCAAAGGATGAATTATTTTCTTTGTCAGATGAAAGTCAGAAAGGTCTTAACTAAATAATCTCCTCATCTGAAACTCAACTTTTTTTCCCTTAATGGCATGTATTACAACAACAGTAATGTGATAAAGATGACCAAAAACTAAAGCTCCGATGCCGGGAATCGAACCCGGGCCGTCTGGGTGAAAACCAGAAATCCTAACCACTAGACCACATCGGACTTAGTATAACTACCTTAATTTAAGCTACATATAAGCAAGGTCAAGAATAGTTGATTACTTTGCTTAAACCATGTTTGTGTCAACATATGATTTGATAACTGTGAGGTGAGAGTCTGCGTGAAAGTATGTTATTTCAAAGTTAATCCTTTCTACCTTTCTTATCCACACTTAAAGCAGTAATGCTTTGAAAGTGTTTTTGTTCGATCTAAAAAAAAAAAAAAATCTCGACGGCATTGGTAATGTACAGGTAGTTTGTCGGCAAAACCTTCCAACCTGAAATTTATGTACAGTGGACGCGTAATTAATGTTCATTCACAGAATTGGATTAATTAACCACTCCCCCTTTTTACATCTTAATTTTCATTGTGAAGCGGTTTCATTTAAATAAGACGCGAAACCGCCGGCATACTAAGCATAGCATTTGAGTCGCGAGATTATGTCGCAGATTACCAATTGAATAAGTACTAAATGCCCGTCGATTTTCTCTTGTCAAACATGTTTTTCGTGTTTCTACATGTTGTACCGACAATAATGTATAATAAACATGCCATCTATCATACATACCATGTAACACGTGGTAATCATGTACTGTCCTTATATGATCGAGTTAGACATCTTGGGTTATAAGCATCGGTGGTTCAGTGGTAGAATGCTCGCCTGCCACGCGGGCGGCCCGGGTTCGATTCCCGGCCGATGCATTTCTTTTTTCTTATCTTTGCCACTTTCTAATGTACCAACTGGCAATGAAGAATGAGGAATGCAAAGCATTACAGTTTCAATACTTAACAATAATGGACGTTTGTTTGAAATGTGCGACGGTGTTACAACATTTAAAGAACTACTACGGTCTTTTTTGAAAGTGTTCGTTTACAAATCTATGTCATTCAAAGGATGAATTATTTTCTTTGTCAGATGAAAGTCAGAAAGGTCTTAACTAAATAATCTCCTCATCTGAAACTCAACTTTTTTTCCCTTAATGGCATGTATTACAACAACAGTAATGTGATAAAGATGACCAAAAACTAAAGCTCCGATGCCGGGAATCGAACCCGGGCCGTCTGGGTGAAAACCAGAAATCCTAACCACTAGACCACATCGGACTTAGTATAACTACCTTAATTTAAGCTACATATAAGCAAGGTCAAGAATAGTTGATTACTTTGCTTAAACCATGTTTGTGTCAACATATGATTTGATAACTGTGAGGTGAGAGTCTGCGTGAAAGTATGTTATTTCAAAGTTAATCCTTTCTACCTTTCTTATCCACACTTAAAGCAGTAATGCTTTGAAAGTGTTTTTGTTCGATCTAAAAAAAAAAAAAAATCTCGACGGCATTGGTAATGTACAGGTAGTTTGTCGGCAAAACCTTCCAACCTGAAATTTATGTACAGTGGACGCGTAATTAATGTTCATTCACAGAATTGGATTAATTAACCACTCCCCCTTTTTACATCTTAATTTTCATTGTGAAGCGGTTTCATTTAAATAAGACGCGAAACCGCCGGCATACTAAGCATAGCATTTGAGTCGCGAGATTATGTCGCAGATTACCAATTGAATAAGTACTAAATGCCCGTCGATTTTCTCTTGTCAAACATGTTTTTCGTGTTTCTACATGTTGTACCGACAATAATGTATAATAAACATGCCATCTATCATACATACCATGTAACACGTGGTAATCATGTACTGTCCTTATATGATCGAGTTAGACATCTTGGGTTATAAGCATCGGTGGTTCAGTGGTAGAATGCTCGCCTGCCACGCGGGCGGCCCGGGTTCGATTCCCGGCCGATGCATTTCTTTTTTCTTATCTTTGCCACTTTCTAATGTACCAACTGGCAATGAAGAATGAGGAATGCAAAGCATTACAGTTTCAATACTTAACAATAATGGACGTTTGTTTGAAATGTGCGACGGTGTTACAACATTTAAAGAACTACTACGGTCTTTTTTGAAAGTGTTCGTTTACAAATCTATGTCATTCAAAGGATGAATTATTTTCTTTGTCAGATGAAAGTCAGAAAGGTCTTAACTAAATAATCTCCTCATCTGAAACTCAACTTTTTTTCCCTTAATGGCATGTATTACAACAACAGTAATGTGATAAAGATGACCAAAAACTAAAGCTCCGATGCCGGGAATCGAACCCGGGCCGTCTGGGTGAAAACCAGAAATCCTAACCACTAGACCACATCGGACTTAGTATAACTACCTTAATTTAAGCTACATATAAGCAAGGTCAAGAATAGTTGATTACTTTGCTTAAACCATGTTTGTGTCAACATATGATTTGATAACTGTGAGGTGAGAGTCTGCGTGAAAGTATGTTATTTCAAAGTTAATCCTTTCTACCTTTCTTATCCACACTTAAAGCAGTAATGCTTTGAAAGTGTTTTTGTTCGATCTAAAAAAAAAAAAAAATCTCGACGGCATTGGTAATGTACAGGTAGTTTGTCGGCAAAACCTTCCAACCTGAAATTTATGTACAGTGGACGCGTAATTAATGTTCATTCACAGAATTGGATTAATTAACCACTCCCCCTTTTTACATCTTAATTTTCATTGTGAAGCGGTTTCATTTAAATAAGACGCGAAACCGCCGGCATACTAAGCATAGCATTTGAGTCGCGAGATTATGTCGCAGATTACCAATTGAATAAGTACTAAATGCCCGTCGATTTTCTCTTGTCAAACATGTTTTTCGTGTTTCTACATGTTGTACCGACAATAATGTATAATAAACATGCCATCTATCATACATACCATGTAACACGTGGTAATCATGTACTGTCCTTATATGATCGAGTTAGACATCTTGGGTTATAAGCATCGGTGGTTCAGTGGTAGAATGCTCGCCTGCCACGCGGGCGGCCCGGGTTCGATTCCCGGCCGATGCATTTCTTTTTTCTTATCTTTGCCACTTTCTAATGTACCAACTGGCAATGAAGAATGAGGAATGCAAAGCATTACAGTTTCAATACTTAACAATAATGGACGTTTGTTTGAAATGTGCGACGGTGTTACAACATTTAAAGAACTACTACGGTCTTTTTTGAAAGTGTTCGTTTACAAATCTATGTCATTCAAAGGATGAATTATTTTCTTTGTCAGATGAAAGTCAGAAAGGTCTTAACTAAATAATCTCCTCATCTGAAACTCAACTTTTTTTCCCTTAATGGCATGTATTACAACAACAGTAATGTGATAAAGATGACCAAAAACTAAAGCTCCGATGCCGGGAATCGAACCCGGGCCGTCTGGGTGAAAACCAGAAATCCTAACCACTAGACCACATCGGACTTAGTATAACTACCTTAATTTAAGCTACATATAAGCAAGGTCAAGAATAGTTGATTACTTTGCTTAAACCATGTTTGTGTCAACATATGATTTGATAACTGTGAGGTGAGAGTCTGCGTGAAAGTATGTTATTTCAAAGTTAATCCTTTCTACCTTTCTTATCCACACTTAAAGCAGTAATGCTTTGAAAGTGTTTTTGTTCGATCTAAAAAAAAAAAAAAATCTCGACGGCATTGGTAATGTACAGGTAGTTTGTCGGCAAAACCTTCCAACCTGAAATTTATGTACAGTGGACGCGTAATTAATGTTCATTCACAGAATTGGATTAATTAACCACTCCCCCTTTTTACATCTTAATTTTCATTGTGAAGCGGTTTCATTTAAATAAGACGCGAAACCGCCGGCATACTAAGCATAGCATTTGAGTCGCGAGATTATGTCGCAGATTACCAATTGAATAAGTACTAAATGCCCGTCGATTTTCTCTTGTCAAACATGTTTTTCGTGTTTCTACATGTTGTACCGACAATAATGTATAATAAACATGCCATCTATCATACATACCATGTAACACGTGGTAATCATGTACTGTCCTTATATGATCGAGTTAGACATCTTGGGTTATAAGCATCGGTGGTTCAGTGGTAGAATGCTCGCCTGCCACGCGGGCGGCCCGGGTTCGATTCCCGGCCGATGCATTTCTTTTTTCTTATCTTTGCCACTTTCTAATGTACCAACTGGCAATGAAGAATGAGGAATGCAAAGCATTACAGTTTCAATACTTAACAATAATGGACGTTTGTTTGAAATGTGCGACGGTGTTACAACATTTAAAGAACTACTACGGTCTTTTTTGAAAGTGTTCGTTTACAAATCTATGTCATTCAAAGGATGAATTATTTTCTTTGTCAGATGAAAGTCAGAAAGGTCTTAACTAAATAATCTCCTCATCTGAAACTCAACTTTTTTTCCCTTAATGGCATGTATTACAACAACAGTAATGTGATAAAGATGACCAAAAACTAAAGCTCCGATGCCGGGAATCGAACCCGGGCCGTCTGGGTGAAAACCAGAAATCCTAACCACTAGACCACATCGGACTTAGTATAACTACCTTAATTTAAGCTACATATAAGCAAGGTCAAGAATAGTTGATTACTTTGCTTAAACCATGTTTGTGTCAACATATGATTTGATAACTGTGAGGTGAGAGTCTGCGTGAAAGTATGTTATTTCAAAGTTAATCCTTTCTACCTTTCTTATCCACACTTAAAGCAGTAATGCTTTGAAAGTGTTTTTGTTCGATCTAAAAAAAAAAAAAAATCTCGACGGCATTGGTAATGTACAGGTAGTTTGTCGGCAAAACCTTCCAACCTGAAATTTATGTACAGTGGACGCGTAATTAATGTTCATTCACAGAATTGGATTAATTAACCACTCCCCCTTTTTACATCTTAATTTTCATTGTGAAGCGGTTTCATTTAAATAAGACGCGAAACCGCCGGCATACTAAGCATAGCATTTGAGTCGCGAGATTATGTCGCAGATTACCAATTGAATAAGTACTAAATGCCCGTCGATTTTCTCTTGTCAAACATGTTTTTCGTGTTTCTACATGTTGTACCGACAATAATGTATAATAAACATGCCATCTATCATACATACCATGTAACACGTGGTAATCATGTACTGTCCTTATATGATCGAGTTAGACATCTTGGGTTATAAGCATCGGTGGTTCAGTGGTAGAATGCTCGCCTGCCACGCGGGCGGCCCGGGTTCGATTCCCGGCCGATGCATTTCTTTTTTCTTATCTTTGCCACTTTCTAATGTACCAACTGGCAATGAAGAATGAGGAATGCAAAGCATTACAGTTTCAATACTTAACAATAATGGACGTTTGTTTGAAATGTGCGACGGTGTTACAACATTTAAAGAACTACTACGGTCTTTTTTGAAAGTGTTCGTTTACAAATCTATGTCATTCAAAGGATGAATTATTTTCTTTGTCAGATGAAAGTCAGAAAGGTCTTAACTAAATAATCTCCTCATCTGAAACTCAACTTTTTTTCCCTTAATGGCATGTATTACAACAACAGTAATGTGATAAAGATGACCAAAAACTAAAGCTCCGATGCCGGGAATCGAACCCGGGCCGTCTGGGTGAAAACCAGAAATCCTAACCACTAGACCACATCGGACTTAGTATAACTACCTTAATTTAAGCTACATATAAGCAAGGTCAAGAATAGTTGATTACTTTGCTTAAACCATGTTTGTGTCAACATATGATTTGATAACTGTGAGGTGAGAGTCTGCGTGAAAGTATGTTATTTCAAAGTTAATCCTTTCTACCTTTCTTATCCACACTTAAAGCAGTAATGCTTTGAAAGTGTTTTTGTTCGATCTAAAAAAAAAAAAAAATCTCGACGGCATTGGTAATGTACAGGTAGTTTGTCGGCAAAACCTTCCAACCTGAAATTTATGTACAGTGGACGCGTAATTAATGTTCATTCACAGAATTGGATTAATTAACCACTCCCCCTTTTTACATCTTAATTTTCATTGTGAAGCGGTTTCATTTAAATAAGACGCGAAACCGCCGGCATACTAAGCATAGCATTTGAGTCGCGAGATTATGTCGCAGATTACCAATTGAATAAGTACTAAATGCCCGTCGATTTTCTCTTGTCAAACATGTTTTTCGTGTTTCTACATGTTGTACCGACAATAATGTATAATAAACATGCCATCTATCATACATACCATGTAACACGTGGTAATCATGTACTGTCCTTATA
The DNA here is from genome assembly GCF_963676685.1 of Mytilus edulis. Taxonomy (NCBI): domain Eukaryota; kingdom Metazoa; phylum Mollusca; class Bivalvia; order Mytilida; family Mytilidae; genus Mytilus; species Mytilus edulis. The sequence continues at coordinate 38,710,854 of NC_092354.1, forward strand.
TGATCGAGTTAGACATCTTGGGTTATAAGCATCGGTGGTTCAGTGGTAGAATGCTCGCCTGCCACGCGGGCGGCCCGGGTTCGATTCCCGGCCGATGCATTTCTTTTTTCTTATCTTTGCCACTTTCTAATGTACCAACTGGCAATGAAGAATGAGGAATGCAAAGCATTACAGTTTCAATACTTAACAATAATGGACGTTTGTTTGAAATGTGCGACGGTGTTACAACATTTAAAGAACTACTACGGTCTTTTTTGAAAGTGTTCGTTTACAAATCTATGTCATTCAAAGGATGAATTATTTTCTTTGTCAGATGAAAGTCAGAAAGGTCTTAACTAAATAATCTCCTCATCTGAAACTCAACTTTTTTTCCCTTAATGGCATGTATTACAACAACAGTAATGTGATAAAGATGACCAAAAACTAAAGCTCCGATGCCGGGAATCGAACCCGGGCCGTCTGGGTGAAAACCAGAAATCCTAACCACTAGACCACATCGGACTTAGTATAACTACCTTAATTTAAGCTACATATAAGCAAGGTCAAGAATAGTTGATTACTTTGCTTAAACCATGTTTGTGTCAACATATGATTTGATAACTGTGAGGTGAGAGTCTGCGTGAAAGTATGTTATTTCAAAGTTAATCCTTTCTACCTTTCTTATCCACACTTAAAGCAGTAATGCTTTGAAAGTGTTTTTGTTCGATCTAAAAAAAAAAAAAAATCTCGACGGCATTGGTAATGTACAGGTAGTTTGTCGGCAAAACCTTCCAACCTGAAATTTATGTACAGTGGACGCGTAATTAATGTTCATTCACAGAATTGGATTAATTAACCACTCCCCCTTTTTACATCTTAATTTTCATTGTGAAGCGGTTTCATTTAAATAAGACGCGAAACCGCCGGCATACTAAGCATAGCATTTGAGTCGCGAGATTATGTCGCAGATTACCAATTGAATAAGTACTAAATGCCCGTCGATTTTCTCTTGTCAAACATGTTTTTCGTGTTTCTACATGTTGTACCGACAATAATGTATAATAAACATGCCATCTATCATACATACCATGTAACACGTGGTAATCATGTACTGTCCTTATATGATCGAGTTAGACATCTTGGGTTATAAGCATCGGTGGTTCAGTGGTAGAATGCTCGCCTGCCACGCGGGCGGCCCGGGTTCGATTCCCGGCCGATGCATTTCTTTTTTCTTATCTTTGCCACTTTCTAATGTACCAACTGGCAATGAAGAATGAGGAATGCAAAGCATTACAGTTTCAATACTTAACAATAATGGACGTTTGTTTGAAATGTGCGACGGTGTTACAACATTTAAAGAACTACTACGGTCTTTTTTGAAAGTGTTCGTTTACAAATCTATGTCATTCAAAGGATGAATTATTTTCTTTGTCAGATGAAAGTCAGAAAGGTCTTAACTAAATAATCTCCTCATCTGAAACTCAACTTTTTTTCCCTTAATGGCATGTATTACAACAACAGTAATGTGATAAAGATGACCAAAAACTAAAGCTCCGATGCCGGGAATCGAACCCGGGCCGTCTGGGTGAAAACCAGAAATCCTAACCACTAGACCACATCGGACTTAGTATAACTACCTTAATTTAAGCTACATATAAGCAAGGTCAAGAATAGTTGATTACTTTGCTTAAACCATGTTTGTGTCAACATATGATTTGATAACTGTGAGGTGAGAGTCTGCGTGAAAGTATGTTATTTCAAAGTTAATCCTTTCTACCTTTCTTATCCACACTTAAAGCAGTAATGCTTTGAAAGTGTTTTTGTTCGATCTAAAAAAAAAAAAAAATCTCGACGGCATTGGTAATGTACAGGTAGTTTGTCGGCAAAACCTTCCAACCTGAAATTTATGTACAGTGGACGCGTAATTAATGTTCATTCACAGAATTGGATTAATTAACCACTCCCCCTTTTTACATCTTAATTTTCATTGTGAAGCGGTTTCATTTAAATAAGACGCGAAACCGCCGGCATACTAAGCATAGCATTTGAGTCGCGAGATTATGTCGCAGATTACCAATTGAATAAGTACTAAATGCCCGTCGATTTTCTCTTGTCAAACATGTTTTTCGTGTTTCTACATGTTGTACCGACAATAATGTATAATAAACATGCCATCTATCATACATACCATGTAACACGTGGTAATCATGTACTGTCCTTATATGATCGAGTTAGACATCTTGGGTTATAAGCATCGGTGGTTCAGTGGTAGAATGCTCGCCTGCCACGCGGGCGGCCCGGGTTCGATTCCCGGCCGATGCATTTCTTTTTTCTTATCTTTGCCACTTTCTAATGTACCAACTGGCAATGAAGAATGAGGAATGCAAAGCATTACAGTTTCAATACTTAACAATAATGGACGTTTGTTTGAAATGTGCGACGGTGTTACAACATTTAAAGAACTACTACGGTCTTTTTTGAAAGTGTTCGTTTACAAATCTATGTCATTCAAAGGATGAATTATTTTCTTTGTCAGATGAAAGTCAGAAAGGTCTTAACTAAATAATCTCCTCATCTGAAACTCAACTTTTTTTCCCTTAATGGCATGTATTACAACAACAGTAATGTGATAAAGATGACCAAAAACTAAAGCTCCGATGCCGGGAATCGAACCCGGGCCGTCTGGGTGAAAACCAGAAATCCTAACCACTAGACCACATCGGACTTAGTATAACTACCTTAATTTAAGCTACATATAAGCAAGGTCAAGAATAGTTGATTACTTTGCTTAAACCATGTTTGTGTCAACATATGATTTGATAACTGTGAGGTGAGAGTCTGCGTGAAAGTATGTTATTTCAAAGTTAATCCTTTCTACCTTTCTTATCCACACTTAAAGCAGTAATGCTTTGAAAGTGTTTTTGTTCGATCTAAAAAAAAAAAAAAATCTCGACGGCATTGGTAATGTACAGGTAGTTTGTCGGCAAAACCTTCCAACCTGAAATTTATGTACAGTGGACGCGTAATTAATGTTCATTCACAGAATTGGATTAATTAACCACTCCCCCTTTTTACATCTTAATTTTCATTGTGAAGCGGTTTCATTTAAATAAGACGCGAAACCGCCGGCATACTAAGCATAGCATTTGAGTCGCGAGATTATGTCGCAGATTACCAATTGAATAAGTACTAAATGCCCGTCGATTTTCTCTTGTCAAACATGTTTTTCGTGTTTCTACATGTTGTACCGACAATAATGTATAATAAACATGCCATCTATCATACATACCATGTAACACGTGGTAATCATGTACTGTCCTTATATGATCGAGTTAGACATCTTGGGTTATAAGCATCGGTGGTTCAGTGGTAGAATGCTCGCCTGCCACGCGGGCGGCCCGGGTTCGATTCCCGGCCGATGCATTTCTTTTTTCTTATCTTTGCCACTTTCTAATGTACCAACTGGCAATGAAGAATGAGGAATGCAAAGCATTACAGTTTCAATACTTAACAATAATGGACGTTTGTTTGAAATGTGCGACGGTGTTACAACATTTAAAGAACTACTACGGTCTTTTTTGAAAGTGTTCGTTTACAAATCTATGTCATTCAAAGGATGAATTATTTTCTTTGTCAGATGAAAGTCAGAAAGGTCTTAACTAAATAATCTCCTCATCTGAAACTCAACTTTTTTTCCCTTAATGGCATGTATTACAACAACAGTAATGTGATAAAGATGACCAAAAACTAAAGCTCCGATGCCGGGAATCGAACCCGGGCCGTCTGGGTGAAAACCAGAAATCCTAACCACTAGACCACATCGGACTTAGTATAACTACCTTAATTTAAGCTACATATAAGCAAGGTCAAGAATAGTTGATTACTTTGCTTAAACCATGTTTGTGTCAACATATGATTTGATAACTGTGAGGTGAGAGTCTGCGTGAAAGTATGTTATTTCAAAGTTAATCCTTTCTACCTTTCTTATCCACACTTAAAGCAGTAATGCTTTGAAAGTGTTTTTGTTCGATCTAAAAAAAAAAAAAAATCTCGACGGCATTGGTAATGTACAGGTAGTTTGTCGGCAAAACCTTCCAACCTGAAATTTATGTACAGTGGACGCGTAATTAATGTTCATTCACAGAATTGGATTAATTAACCACTCCCCCTTTTTACATCTTAATTTTCATTGTGAAGCGGTTTCATTTAAATAAGACGCGAAACCGCCGGCATACTAAGCATAGCATTTGAGTCGCGAGATTATGTCGCAGATTACCAATTGAATAAGTACTAAATGCCCGTCGATTTTCTCTTGTCAAACATGTTTTTCGTGTTTCTACATGTTGTACCGACAATAATGTATAATAAACATGCCATCTATCATACATACCATGTAACACGTGGTAATCATGTACTGTCCTTATATGATCGAGTTAGACATCTTGGGTTATAAGCATCGGTGGTTCAGTGGTAGAATGCTCGCCTGCCAAGCGGGCGGCCCGGGTTCGATTCCCGGCCGATGCATTTCTTTTTTCTTATCTTTGCCACTTTCTAATGTACCAACTGGCAATGAAGAATGAGGAATGCAAAGCATTACAGTTTCAATACTTAACAATAATGGACGTTTGTTTGAAATGTGCGACGGTGTTACAACATTTAAAGAACTACTACGGTCTTTTTTGAAAGTGTTCGTTTACAAATCTATGTCATTCAAAGGATGAATTATTTTCTTTGTCAGATGAAAGTCAGAAAGGTCTTAACTAAATAATCTCCTCATCTGAAACTCAACTTTTTTTCCCTTAATGGCATGTATTACAACAACAGTAATGTGATAAAGATGACCAAAAACTAAAGCTCCGATGCCGGGAATCGAACCCGGGCCGTCTGGGTGAAAACCAGAAATCCTAACCACTAGACCACATCGGACTTAGTATAACTACCTTAATTTAAGCTACATATAAGCAAGGTCAAGAATAGTTGATTACTTTGCTTAAACCATGTTTGTGTCAACATATGATTTGATAACTGTGAGGTGAGAGTCTGCGTGAAAGTATGTTATTTCAAAGTTAATCCTTTCTACCTTTCTTATCCACACTTAAAGCAGTAATGCTTTGAAAGTGTTTTTGTTCGATCTAAAAAAAAAAAAAAATCTCGACGGCATTGGTAATGTACAGGTAGTTTGTCGGCAAAACCTTCCAACCTGAAATTTATGTACAGTGGACGCGTAATTAATGTTCATTCACAGAATTGGATTAATTAACCACTCCCCCTTTTTACATCTTAATTTTCATTGTGAAGCGGTTTCATTTAAATAAGACGCGAAACCGCCGGCATACTAAGCATAGCATTTGAGTCGCGAGATTATGTCGCAGATTACCAATTGAATAAGTACTAAATGCCCGTCGATTTTCTCTTGTCAAACATGTTTTTCGTGTTTCTACATGTTGTACCGACAATAATGTATAATAAACATGCCATCTATCATACATACCATGTAACACGTGGTAATCATGTACTGTCCTTATATAATCGAGTTAGACATCTTGGGTTATAAGCATCGGTGGTTCAGTGGTAGAATGCTCGCCTGCCACGCGGGCGGCCCGGGTTCGATTCCCGGCCGATGCATTTCTTTTTTCTTATCTTTGCCACTTTCTAATGTACCAACTGGCAATGAAGAATGAGGAATGCAAAGCATTACAGTTTCAATACTTAACAATAATGGACGTTTGTTTGAAATGTGCGACGGTGTTACAACATTTAAAGAACTACTACGGTCTTTTTTGAAAGTGTTCGTTTACAAATCTATGTCATTCAAAGGATGAATTATTTTCTTTGTCAGATGAAAGTCAGAAAGGTCTTAACTAAATAATCTCCTCATCTGAAACTCAACTTTTTTTCCCTTAATGGCATGTATTACAACAACAGTAATGTGATAAAGATGACCAAAAACTAAAGCTCCGATGCCGGGAATCGAACCCGGGCCGTCTGGGTGAAAACCAGAAATCCTAACCACTAGACCACATCGGACTTAGTATAACTACCTTAATTTAAGCTACATATAAGCAAGGTCAAGAATAGTTGATTACTTTGCTTAAACCATGTTTGTGTCAACATATGATTTGATAACTGTGAGGTGAGAGTCTGCGTGAAAGTATGTTATTTCAAAGTTAATCCTTTCTACCTTTCTTATCCACACTTAAAGCAGTAATGCTTTGAAAGTGTTTTTGTTCGATCTAAAAAAAAAAAAAAATCTCGACGGCATTGGTAATGTACAGGTAGTTTGTCGGCAAAACCTTCCAACCTGAAATTTATGTACAGTGGACGCGTAATTAATGTTCATTCACAGAATTGGATTAATTAACCACTCCCCCTTTTTACATCTTAATTTTCATTGTGAAGCGGTTTCATTTAAATAAGACGCGAAACCGCCGGCATACTAAGCATAGCATTTGAGTCGCGAGATTATGTCGCAGATTACCAATTGAATAAGTACTAAATGCCCGTCGATTTTCTCTTGTCAAACATGTTTTTCGTGTTTCTACATGTTGTACCGACAATAATGTATAATAAACATGCCATCTATCATACATCCCAATAAACACATAACGTTCAAAGAACGTTATGGATTGGTTCCTGTTAGGTTATTTCGGACTTTAACGTTAAAACAACGTTGTGAGTACGTTAATGTGAAACGTTACAATTTAACGTTGAGGGAACGTTTTTTTTAACGTTGTGTGGAAGTTTCGTTTTGGTTTTGTTACAAAGAAGACGTTGTAGAAACGTTGAGTATTGGTTATTTTTAAAACGTTACTTAACTAACAGTCTTAAAACGTTCCAACAATGTACGTCTTTTTTGAAGAAAAAAAGAACCCCCCCCCCCAAAAAAAAAGAAAAGAAAAAAAAAACTGTAAAAAAGAAATTTTCTTTAAAGTATGTAATTATGTTGATTATCTTATATCATTTTTTTTTATATTACAGAACTATTATATGCGATGGCGCATGCGCAATTGTATACATCATATCTCTGTGTATTTATTTTCGCATCTTTGATTTTGTTATTACATAGATAAAAGTTTCCGTCCGTACTATCTTATTTATTAATGATATGATTTATTATATACATAAAAGTGAAATAGATGTTTATTATGGATGAAAAATAGAAATGCGTAACATTTACGAAACTATAATTTGGACGCATGCGCGCTCTTCTTAAATTTTGATTTTTAAAGCGGGATTCTCTTTAACATTCAGATCATCAACTTTTATTACAAGACGACACCAAGAATTTACAGTTATTATTTAAGATAAGACAAAGATTAAAAGAAAGGTAATTATATAGATGTGATCGTATTGCATGTTTCTGCACGAGCAAGATAAAAAACATAGAATTATAACGACTTCATTGGTCGGGATAATTTGAAGTTAAATATGCAGGAAACACTCGCCAATGTTTCCCCTCACTGGTTTGTACGATTCTCCAATTAGTTATAATCTCTGAGTTTATTGTGATGTGCATGGAAATTAACATATAATTTTTCTCATTAAAAATGTAGTCGCTGATAAAAAAAAAAAAAGGGGGAGAGGTTAGGACCCCCCCTTTTGTTGTGAATTTTTTTACGATTAATGCATATTTAGGATTTATACATATATATGAATTATGAGGAAATATGGTTTGAATCCCTACCCAAATAAAATAATTATCCTGTGCTGGGGACATAATGAAAAGCGAACAAATATGCTTGGTTCTTGTTTTTACATATTAAAATGGCATACACGCGTTACGTACATGTATGGATAGGATCAGGTCTGTTCACGCCCAATACACTTTCGCACCCTACACGTTTGCACTCAAGGTCCGACTCTCCTATTTTAAATCAAATTCAAGTTGAATAATTTGAAAATCAAGAATTTTGTTTTTATTTAATTTGATGTAAATAGTAAAAATACTTTGATAAATGGAAGATGTGGGGTGAGTACCTATGAGACGAATCTCCCTCCAAATAACAATTTGAAAAAAAGTAAACCATTATAGGTCAATGTATGGCCTTCAACACCGAGCCTTGGCGCTCACACCAAACAACAATCTATAAAGGGCCCCAAAAATTACTAGTGTAAAACCATTCAAACAGGAAAACCAACAGTCTAATCTATATAAAAAAAAAATGAGAAACACGTAAAATTATATTAAAAAAAAACCGAGAAACACGTAAAATTATATTAGAAAAAAAAACGAGAAACACACATAAAGTACATAAAGGAACAACAACTTCTGTACATCAGATTATGTATTTAGCTAGGTGTGAGTAAAACATTAGAGATTTTAAATGAAAAACAACAAAGATTTTAACAGCTTGGCCCCTTTGATCTATCATGATTAAAATTTATTCATCACAAAAAGAAATATGTTGTAAGTGTCTTACTTTATTTTGAAACAATGCAATATAAGTTAGCAATACACTAACCTAAACAAGTTTGATTTATTCAACATAAAAAAAAACAACGTTTTCTCACTATAATTTAAGGCAATGACAACAAATATACTTAAAGAATACACTTGCCAAACCTTAATTACAAAGTTATTTAACATAAAACCAATAAAATTAGGCGCGAATGTGTAGGGTGGAAAGTGAAAAACATTGGGTGCCAAAGTGAATGGGCGCAAACCGACCTAGATTCTGTATGGATAGGCCAGTTTCAGGATATGGTTTCAGATGAATCTGTGGTGTGACTTCCAACACATTTCGAGCAAACCAGTGAAAAAGTTAGAGTTTATACTGCACAAAATATTATGGAAATTTAAATCTAATAAGATGGTCACCCTCCCTCAGTTGTATGGGTAAAAAGATAACATACTTGCAGAACTTATATATAACAAAGAAGATGTGGTATGATTGCCAATGAGACAACTATCCACAAAAGACCAAAATGACATTAACAACTAGGTCACCGTACGGCCTTCAACAATGAGCAAAGCCTATATCGCATAATCAGCTTAAAAGGCCCTGATAAGAAAATGTAAAGCAATTCAAACGAGAAAACTAACGGCCTTATTTAAGTAAAAAAATTAACGAATATAAATATGTAACACATAAACAAACGACAACCACTGAATTACAGGCTCCTGACTTGGGACAGGCACATATTAAATAATTTCTATTCTACACATGTACCTTATTAAATGATGAGTAAAACATGCTTGAAACTTTAAATAAAGCGGCTATACATTCTATCTTGTAAATGACCTCTTAATGGCGTGCAAAATTTACAATTTTCCCCGTGAACGACCTGATTCTAGAAATGATGTATTTGTTCTATATATTTTTTATGTTCTTGTTTTTGTTAATACAAATAGTAAAGGTCCTAATGCATTCTTAATAGGTCGAAAATTAATCTGTCTTCTGACTTGTTTGAACTGAATTTGATTAATTTTTATCAGATTTTGCATATGATATCATGTTAAAATTAACAACAATCTTGAGTAGTTTAGCTTTACCTTTTTTAATCTGAGAAAAAACTAACATTTCATTTTTCAGAATGCATGCTTCTGAATCAAAAGAAAGAAGAAAAAGATACAAGAAAGCATGGATGCATGGGGCACGTTCTGTTCAAAGAAAAAGATGTCGTGAAATTGGTTCCAGTGACTCTGAGGATGAAAATCAATACAGTAACATGCATGTTAACACAGGAGAAAATTCTAGTATTTCTTCTTCAAAATCAAATTATGAGTCAAACATACATGTACATGAAGATCAGGGAATCTTGAGTGATGATGAAATGGTAGCTTGTGAAAATGATTCAATTTCTGACAGTAACCAAGTTTCGCAAAGTGAGTCAGAATTATGGAATGCAATTGATCAACATATCGTCATATCATCTGATTCAGAGGATAATTCAGAAATTCCAAATCAGGAGTTATTGTCAAAACTATTACCTTCCTGGGTTAATGAAAACAATATTTCACACAATTCAACTGATAAGCTGCTTAAGATGTTAAAATTTATTGGATTAAAACAATTACCAGCAACAGCTAGAAGTCTTTTAAAAACTAAACGTCATGTTGATACCAAAAAAGTATCAGGAATGGATTATTTTTACTTTGGGATAGAAGAAGGTATTGTTGACAACTTAAAAAAATATCCAGAAAAATTGCAAGAAAATGTCCAACAAATAGATATTTGTTTTAATATAGATGGTCTGCCTCTTTTTAAAAGTTCTCGAACATCATTGTGGCCGATATTATGTGGGTTATCGCTAGAAAAATATCCAGTAGCAGTATTTCCCGTTGCATTATGCTTAGGTCAAAGCAAGCCAAAAGATTTGAATTTCATGAATGATGCAATTGAAGAACTTCAAAGGTTGAATGGCAACGGGTTTCAGTTTAAAGAAAGAACTATTCAAATAAAAATATGTAGCTTTATTTGTGATGCTCCTGCCAAAGCAATGATAAAAAATGTTAAATTATATTCAGGTTATTATGGATGTGATAAATGTACCCAAACTGGAGTATGGAATGGTAGAATAACATATCAGGAAATTGACACTGCACAGCCTCGCACTGATATATCATTCAGGAGTCAATCACAACCTGAACATCATCATGGTAACACACCACTAACAAATCTGCCAATAGACATGACTAAAGCATTTCCAGTTGATTACATGCATCAAACATGTTTAGGGGTCATGAAGAGACTGTTGTTACTTTGGTTAAGAGGTAAAAGAGACTTTAAATTGTCTGCACAAAATAAAGATCAAATAAGTTTTAAGTTGTTACAACTTCGAAAAGCTATACCCAGTGTATTTGCCCGAAAACCAAGAAGTCTTGATGATGTAGACCGATGGAAAGCCACTGAATATCGCCAATTTCTCTTATATACTGGAAAAATTGTGTTGAAAGATATCCTAAGACCAGAACTATACTCTCATTTTATGACTTTAAGTGTTGGGATAGGAATTATTGTTTCTCCAGAACTATCTAAGAACCACCAGATGTATGCAGAAAATCTGCTTAAATTCTTTATAGCACAGGGAAGAGAAATTTATGGCCCTGAATTTCTAGTGTACAATGTGCACAGTATGATGCATATTGCTGATGATGTGAAAAATCTTGGACATCTTGACAAATTTAGTGCATTTCCGTATGAAAACTATATGCAGAAACTGAAAAAAGCAGTTCATTCTGGAAAATGTCCTCTAATTCAAATAATCAAAAGAATTTTTGAAATGAAAAATGAGACAAAATGTTTTGTTGATCAAGAAAAAAAAATAGTAAATAAGAAGCCGAACAATTCTTATATATTAGATAACCAAAATGGCTGTGAAGTCATTGAATTGACAAATGAACAACATACTGACGGTACTGATTTAGTTTTATGTCGAATTCATAGGCGTTCTGAGCCAATCTTTATTGAACCCTGTGACTCAAGAATTTTAGGTGCCATGAAATGTCATCGTCGGCATACTGTCATGAAGAAAATATCTATAAGTCAACTAGAAAGAAAGGCAATCATGATTGAAAAAGGTCTTGAATCTGTTTTCCTAGCAGTTCTGCATGAATTTTAGTCATTTAAATGTGTAAGTAGAAGTACATTGTACTTATAACTAAAAGATTTAGTTGTTAATGCATTGCATGTACATTTGTGCATAACACTAGTTAAAACTTACATGTACATGTATGTGATCTTGATTTGAAGTTAGAAAAAAATGTTTGTACTAGATGCGTATAAATTTATTTATCAGTCAGTGATAATGATTGGGTCAAGTTCTTTCAAGTATTAATGAACTACAAATATTAGGCAATACATTTAAATTTGATAAGTAATTTTGCTCAATCATTTACATTTAGTAAGATATTAATGTTTTTTTTAACTTGACATTAATTATGGTATCTACTGTCCAGTTTCAATGATACAGCTCCCTAAAACTAAAGCTCCGATGCCGGGAATCGAACCCGGGCCGTCTGGGTGAAAACCAGAAATCCTAACCACTAGACCACATCGGACTTAGTATAACTACCTTAATTTAAGCTACATATAAGCAAGGTCAAGAATAGTTGATTACTTTGCTTAAACCATGTTTGTGTCAACATATGATTTGATAACTGTGAGGTGAGAGTCTGCGTGAAAGTATGTTATTTCAAAGTTAATCCTTTCTACCTTTCTTATCCACACTTAAAGCAGTAATGCTTTGAAAGTGTTTTTGTTCGATCTAAAAAAAAAAAAAATCTCGACGGCATTGGTAATGTACAGGTAGTTTGTCGGCAAAACCTTCCAACCTGAAATTTATGTACAGTGGACGCGTAATTAATGTTCATTCACAGAATTGGATTAATTAACCACTCCCCCTTTTTACATCTTAATTTTCATTGTGAAGCGGTTTCATTTAAATAAGACGCGAAACCGCCGGCATACTAAGCATAGCATTTGAGTCGCGAGATTATGTCGCAGATTACCAATTGAATAAGTACTAAATGCCCGTCGATTTTCTCTTGTCAAACATGTTTTTCGTGTTTCTACATGTTGTACCGACAATAATGTATAATAAACATGCCATCTATCATACATACCATGTAACACGTGGTAATCATGTACTGTCCTTATATGATCGAGTTAGATATCTTGGGTTATAAGCATCGGTGGTTCATTGGTAGAATGCTCGCCTGCCACGCGGGCGGCCCGGGTTCGATTCCCGGCCGATGCATTTCTTTTTTCGTATCTTTGCCACTTTCTAATGTACCAACTGGCAATGAAGAATGAGGAATGCAAAGCATTACAGTTTCAATACTTAACAATAATGGACGTTTGTTTGAAATGTGCGACGGTGTTACAACATTTAAAGAACTACTACGGTCTTTTTTGAAAGTGTTCGTTTACAAATTTATGTCAATCAAAGGATGAATTATTTTCTTTGTCAGATGAAAGTCAGAAAGGTCTTAACTAAATAATCTCCTCATCTGAAACTCAACTTTTTTTCCCCTTAATGGCATGTATTACAACAACAGTAATGTGATAAAGATGACCAAAAACTAAAGCTCCGATGCCGGGAATCGAACCCGGGCCGTCTGGGTGAAAACCAGAAATCCTAACCACTAGACCACATCGGACTTAGTATAACTACCTTAATTTAAGCTACATATAAGCAAGGTCAAGAATAGTTGATTACTTTGCTTAAACCATGTTTGTGTCAACATATGATTTGATAACTGTGAGGTGAGAGTCTTCGTGAAAGTATGTTATTTCAAAGTTAATCCTTTCTACCTTTCTTATCCACACTTAAAGCAGTAATGCTTTGAAAGTGTTTTTTGTTCGATCTAAAAAAAAAAATCTCACGGCATTGGTAATGTACAGGTAGTTTGTCGGCAAAACCTTCCAACCTGAAATTTATGTACAGTGGACGCGTAATTAATGTTCATTCACAGAATTGGATTAATTAACCACTCCCCCTTTTTACGTCTTAATTTTCATTGTGAAGCGGTTTCATTTAAATAAGACGCGAAACCGCCGGCATACTAAGCATAGCATTTGAGTCGCGAGATTATGTCGCAGATTACCAATTGAATAAGTACTAAATGCCCGTCGATTTTCTCTTGTCAAACATGTTTTTCGTGTTTCTACATGTTGTACCGACAATGTTGTATGATAAACATGCCATCTATCATACATACCATGTAACACGTGGTAATCATGTACTGTCCTTATATGATCGAGTTAGACATCTTGGGTTATAAGCATCGGTGGCTCAGTGGTAGAATGCTCGCCTGCCACGCGGGCGGCCCGGGTTCGATTCCCGGCCGATGCATTTCTTTTTTCGTATCTTTGCCACTTTCTAATGTACCAACTGGCAATGAAGAATGAGGAATGCAAAGCATTACAGTTTCAATACTTAACAATAATGGACGTTTGTTTGAAATGTGCGACGGTGTTACAACATTTAAAGAACTACTACGGTCTTTTTTGAAAGTGTTCGTTTACAAATCTATGTCAATCAAAGGATGAATTATTTTCTTTGTCAGATGAAAGTCAGAAAGGTCTTAACTAAATAATCTCCTCATCTGAAACTCAACTTTTTTTCCCCTTAATGGCATGTATTACAACAACAGTAATGTGATAAAGATGACCAAAAACTAAAGCTCCGATGCCGGGAATCGAACCCGGGCCGTCTGGGTGAAAACCAGAAATCCTAACCACTAGACCACATCGGACTTAGTATAACTACCTTAATTTAAGCTACATATAAGCAAGGTCAAGAATAGTTGATTACTTTGCTTAAACCATGTTTGTGTCAACATATGATTTGATAACTGTGAGGTGAGAGTCTTCGTGAAAGTATGTTATTTCAAAGTTAATCCTTTCTACCTTTCTTATCCACACTTAAAGCAGTAATGCTTTGAAAGTGTTTTTTGTTCGATCTAAAAAAAAAAAAAAAAAATCTCACGGCATTGGTAATGTACAGGTAGTTTGTCGGCAAAACCTTCCAACCTGAAATTTATGTACAGTGGACGCGTAATTAATGTTCATTCACAGAATTGGATTAATTAACCACTCCCCCTTTTTACATCTTAATTTTCATTGTGAAGCGGTTTCATTTAAATAAGACGCGAAACCGCCGGCATACTAAGCATAGCATTTGAGTCGCGAGATTATGTCGCAGATTACCAATTGAATAAGTACTAAATGCCCGTCGATTTTCTCTTGTCAAACATGTTTTTCGTGTTTCTACATGTTGTACCGACAATAATGTATAATAAACATGCCATCTATCATACATACCATGTAACACGTGGTAATCATGTACTGTCCTTATATGATCGAGTTAGACATCTTGGGTTATAAGCATCGGTGGTTCAGTGGTAGAATGCTCGCCTGCCACGCGGGCGGCCCGGGTTCGATTCCCGGCCGATGCATTTCTTTTTTCTTATCTTTGCCACTTTCTAATGTACCAACTGGCAATGAAGAATGAGGAATGCAAAGCATTACAGTTTCAATACTAAACAATAATGGACGTTTGTTTGAAATGTGCGACGGTGTTACAACATTTAAAGAACTACTACGGTCTTTTTTGAAAGTCTTCGTTTACAAATCTATGTCAATCAAAGGATGAATTATTTTCTTTGTCAGATGAAAGTCAGACAGGTCTTAACTAAATAATCTCCTCATCTGAAACTCAACTTTTTTCCCCCTTAATGGCATGTATTACAACAACAGTAATGTGATAAAGATGACCAAAAACTAAAGCTCCGATGCCGGGAATCGAACCCGGGCCGTCTGGGTGAAAACCAGAAATCCTTTTTTTTTTTTTATCTTTATTAAAATCAAACATCATATAATACAAATAAAACAAAATATAAAATCAATTGTCCTTGATTGTTCTCAATATATACTATATACTATACTTTGTATTCACAATACTGTTAATTTACATTTCAGGTACACAATTATTACAATTTAAAGACTAGAACATTGTCTGTTTCTTCTAACAACGGGTTATCCATTACAAACTTTTTTTGAAATATATGACTCATATTATGACATCGACAGAGATAGACATACATATATGTTACATAATGTTTTAATGTATATTGAAATAACTTAATCAAATTTACATTAGAATAACCACTATTCAACAAATTTCTCCTTCTGAAGATACAATATCTGGCAACAGACATAAAAAAATTAAGAAAAGAATCATTTACACCTTTCATATGCCATCGCAATCCCAAAATCAATAATTCCTCACTTCTTACTAAACTGATCTTATCTGAATCACAGTTTTCAAATATTCTAACCAATAAAGATGACAAATAATTATGAAAATCTTCAAGTTGATCACAATTCATAAATATATGCAGGATGTCTTCCTTTTCACTGCAACATACTTTACAGATATTATCATCAACTAAGCCTATCTTTTGAAGTTTTACATTAGTAAAAATACAGTTATGCAACACCTTAAAGTCTAACTCAACTAAATTAGAAGGTTTCCAATACATATTGACATGTTCCCATATTTTACTGAATGCTTCAGAAGTCACATCAAATTCTGATTTCCATAACTCAATACCAACAGGTTCTTCAACAATATTCTCCAACATAATAGTATATAATGTTTTAGTACTACATAATTTCAAATCATAATGCACATTTTTACAAATAATTGAAATGTCTATTGTTCTTGGTATAGATATTCTGTGAATATCAGAGTTCACTGTGTTTTTCCATTCTACAGGTATAACATTCAACAAATTTCTATATCTATCAATTACATATTGTACATTAACATCTTCATATACAATTTGAATCATTTCAACTATAGCATGATCTGGCAAGAAACCAGTTTTTACTTCAAAGCATATATCTTTGAGACAAACAATACCAGCACCTATAAAATCGTGCCATACAATTGTTCTATTATTAAGTACAATATTTGGATTAACAAACAAAGGCTGGTCATAAACATTTTCTACAGACAATGGAAACTCTATATTTTTCCTTATACAATTCAATGCTTGAAAAAATTCCTGATAAACAACAGGAAGTTTTTTCAATTCACAATTTGGTATCACTGTATAAAAAACATTATGACAAAGTTTCATTTCATAAATTGAGGAAACAAAATACTTAAATGTGTATTTCCATAACACTTGATATTCATCATCTAACAATCTACCTAAAAATTTTAGCCTGAAAGCATATATTTTACATTTGATATCATCAACATTTAAACCACCTCTACTTTTATCATCTATTATACAGTTGTATTTTACTAAATGACATCCATTTTTCCATATAAAATTCAGACAAAGTCTTTTGATCTCTATATAAGCCCATTCAGGTAATGCAGTAACAAACAATGCGTACCAAAATTTAGATAACATCAGTGAATTAATTACGCTAACCCTGCCATGTATAGTTAATCTTCTCAATAACCATAAGTTGAGAAGAGATTTTATCTGAACTATTTTATTTTTCCAATTCATTTCATCACACATTTTTCTATTTTTTCCAATAAAAACTCCTAACAGTTGAAAATAATCTTCACAAACTTTAAGACCAATATGATCTTTTTCTACTACAGATAAAGTACCAGTACCTAAACATATTATCTCTGACTTTTGTCTGTTTATTTTAGCACCTGTTGCTTTGCTATACAAATCAAATTCCTTAAACACTTCAGGAATTGATTCCTTATTACATAAAGATAATGTAGTATCATCTGCATGCTGATAAATTAATCCCTCTTTATCACAATTAGGGACTTTTATACCTTTGATTTTGTCATTTTTAACAATTCTACAATGTAAAGGTTCAGCAGCAAGAACATATAACAATGCACTTATTGGGCAGCCTTGTCTAATACCATTTTTAATATGAAAATAGTTTGTCAAAAATCCATTACATTTTACAGCACTATTAATACCATTATAAAATATTTCAATCCATTTTACAAATCTATCACCAAATCCATATTTTCTTAACACATATAACAAATATTTATGACTCACTCTGTCAAATGCTTTTTCCTGATCTAATTTCATTATATACCCTTCAAGTTCATCTTTTTCAATAAGTTCTATAATATCTCTTACATTTGCAATATTATTTGATATATCCCTACCAATAATACAGCATGTTTGATCATTAGATACAATCTTAGGTAACACTACCTTAAATCTATTTGCCATTATCCTGGCTAATATTTTATAATCAACCTGTAGTAATGAAATAGGTCTATAATTTTTCAAAGACTTTTTATCACCTTTCTTTTTATATATAAGACTAATCACTCCACATTTCATAGATCTGCCTAAAACCCCTTCTTTTTCAATAACATTAAACAAATCAAATAAAACATTTCTGAGTTCATTATAAAATTGACAGTAAAACTCAACTGTGAGACCATCAGACCCTGGACTTTTATTTTTTGACATTTGATTTATTGCTTTAAAAATTTCTTCATGTGAAATATCAGCATCACAAAAATTACAATCATTGTCATCTATTTTTGTATCTACACTATCTAACAATTCTGACATTTTATCATTATCTGTATCTACACATGAGTACAATTCTTTATAAAATTTATATTGTAAATCTAAAATACCTTCAGTAGCATAAACTGATTCATTATTTTCATTTAGTAATTCTTTTATAGAATTATTCTCTTGTTTATATTTCTCCAAATTTAAAAAATACTTTGTACATTTATCTGACTCAACAGCCCAAATAGCTTTTGATCTGAATACTGCACCTCTACATTTTTCTAATTCATATGCTGACAACTCAAGTTTCAAATTTTCTAACTTAGCTACATCAACATCTACACCACAAGCAGCTTTTTCACATAAAAAATTGATCTGCCTTTCTAATCTATAAAAATCTCTTCTATTTTCTTTTGCCATTTTAGAAGAAAAAATTTGAGAATATCTCTTTATTTTATATTTAAGATTATCCCACCAAATCATTAAATCTTTATTATACAATTCATTTTCTTTTTCATCAGAAATAATTTCTTTTACTCTCCTTACATATTCTTCATTACATAATAATGTATTATTGAGGACCCACAATCCAGGACCTCTTTCAATATTACTACAGTTAAAATTCATAATTACAAACGAATGATCACTTAAACTAGTAGTATTATAATATACATTCTGAACATAAGAAGATAACTTTTTATTTACAAGGAAATAATCAATTCTACTTTGTTGTAATTCTCCATTACAAATTCTTTTCCATGAAAATATTCTAGAACTTTTATTTCTAGTACGCCATACATCATACAAATTGTTATTTTCAATCAAGTCACATAATTTTTTACATGGTTCATCAATAACATGATTACTTTTACCACCTCTATCTAACATAGATAGAGAAGTATTAAAATCCCCACCAATTATCAAGTTATCTAACTTTTCAGTATACTGTTTAACAAAGTTAAAAAAGATAACTCTTTCAGCATTAACATTTGGAGCATACAATGAAATTACATTAAACAATTGCCCATCTTCTTCATATGTTATATGAATAAATCTGCCATCAGAGTCTTTATATACACATTTTATCTTATTTTTAAAATAATTATTCACTAAAACAGCCACACCCCTTCTACCATGTAAACTGTTACTACAATATATATCACCTTCATATAGGTGTTTAACACTATTTACATAAGCATCATCCCAAAATGTTTCTTGTAATAATACCATACTAAATTTTCTATCATGAATAATACTTATAAAATTCTCAAAATTAATTACATTCTTTAAACCATTACAATTAAAAGAACAAATTACCACCATTGCAAAAAGAAAAACAATCTTGCATATAAACTTATCCATTTTTATTTATTTTTACTGTCAACCACCTTTCTTACATTTTTACCAGTCAAATTAGGAGTAGGTTTTGCAATAGATCTCCTTTCAAGATTCCTCTGTTTTTTCTTAATTTTTTTGGCCATTTTTGCACTGACAAATTTATTTGGGGTGTCATTTTCACCATCAGAACAAATAGAAGACTCATTTTCATTTGCACCTTTCATGGAGACTTCTTCGTCACCAACGAAGGTGCTTTTATCATTAGAGCAACCCTGCTTAATTTCAATTTCATTTTCACTCACCCTAGTGACAATATTGTCCCCAGAAGGAGCGTCATTACTAGCTATTTTTAACTTTTTGCCATCAGAAAAATCCTTGTCTAAATTGATGTTTTCATTAACATCTTCCTCGTTATCTAGATTCAATAGTTCATCGTCTGTTATCTCATTATTACTTTCGGTATCACTGTCCATCTTTCTCTTTCTGTTTTCCTCCTGGGGGTGGCTTTTTGGTTTATTTTGCACCACATTAACTTCTATCGGAACAGTTGTTTTAGGATCAGTATCGGCAACATCTTCCTCTGACCAAACTTCAGACATATCTTCATCATCATTTTCACCGGTAATATTAACTATTTCCGGACCATTTTCGTCATTCTGTTTGTTGCAAGTACAACGATCGCTTTTTTCTGTGCATGTGTCGCATGTACACACACATGGATGTTTACGACAGTCCTGACAAGGACATACACACGGATCACTTTTACAGAAAGAGCAGGTACATATACATGGGTACTTTTCACATTTAAAGCAGGCGCATATACAGTCTTTTTTCCCACAAATGTTACATTTGCACATACAAAAATAGAAATTACATATTTCACAGTTCTTCTTCTTTTTATATGCTGGAGGTTGATCTTTTTTGGTATTTGAGCTACTTCCACACACACAAAATAACGGTAAATTATGGCAATATTCACATTTACTAGCTTTACATTGTCTCTTTGAATGTCCATATTGGCCACACCCGTGACAAACAAAGTACGGACATTGTTTACGCATATGCTCCGGTGACAAACACTCCGAGCAGACCTTTATCTGGTTGTTATGTACAAGCCGAAAATATTTCGTATCTGAGCCTATTTTGAAAGGTATTGTCCATGGCAAAGCCAACATACCCTGTGGAAATTTGCATTTCATAAATCTTGTCCCGTCTGCTACCTGCGTTCCAGGTATTGCTCGTCTGTATATAGGCGAAACGATTTTCACCCCTTTTGATACTAATTTACTTCTTATATCATCATCCGAAATAAACGATGGAAGTTGCATTATAGAAACAACAGTTATATCCGAATGTAACATGCTGACTTGATATTCATTATTTGCAATATCAATTCCTTCTTGCACTAGACGGAAAGCAGTCTGCTTACTATCTAATGTTATATCATACGACATGGCATCATTTTTGACAACAGCTAACACCGAATTTAAACCAGTGACTGTTTCAATATCTTCAATTACTATTCTTTCACCAATAACATCTGTATTGATTACTTCAATTCTCACAGTACAATCTCTCTGATACGACTTTACATCACGAACATAATTTTGCTTTTGATTATATCCATTCCCAGCACCACGGCTACCATTCCGTTGAGAAAAATAAGATTTTTTACTAGTTTGCTCCATTTCGCCGGTCATTCCGGAAAATTACAAGCAAGCACAGCCCAAATTTGTAAACAAACACTCGAGTGCTCCTAAACGACCCCCCTTTTCCACACGAATAAATCGTCGGATTAGGGGGAACTACAGTTTATAATGACAGTTTCTCTTCTAAATACAACACAGTTTTGTTAGTAAAACATAAATAAATCATTACTGTTATTATCGAATCATAATATCCTGTTGAAAACAGATTTGTCCACCGGAGCAATTATGACACGTCCATCCTGGGCTGCGCTCAGTTGGGACTCCACAACAGTAATGTGATAAAGATGACCAAAAACTAAAGCTCCGATGCCGGGAATCGAACCCGGGCCGTCTGGGTGAAAACCAGAAATCCTAACCACTAGACCACATCGGACTTAGTATAACTACCTTAATTTAAGCTACATATAAGCAAGGTCAAGAATAGTTGATTACTTTGCTTAAACCATGTTTGTGTCAACATATGATTTGATAACTGTGAGGTGAGAGTCTGCGTGAAAGTATGTTATTTCAAAGTTAATCCTTTCTACCTTTCTTATCCACACTTAAAGCAGTAATGCTTTGAAAGTGTTTTTTGTTCGATCTAAAAAAAAAAAAATCTCACGGCATTGGTAATGTACAGGTAGTTTGTCGGCAAAACCTTCCAACCTGAAATTTATGTACAGTGGTCGCGTAATTAATGTTCATTCACAGAATTGGATTAATTAACCACTTCCCCTTTTTACATCTTAATTTTCATTGTGAAGCGGTTTCATTTAAATAAGACGCGAAACCGCCGGCATACTAAGCATAGCATTTGAGTCGCGAGATTATGTCGCAGATTACCAATTGAATAAGTACTAAATGCCCGTCGATTTTCTCTTGTCAAACATGTTTTTCGTGTTTCTACATGTTGTACCGACAATAATGTATAATAAACATGCCATCTATCATACATACCATGTAACACGTGGTAATCATGTACTGTCCTTATATGATCGAGTTAGACATCTTGGGTTATAAGCATCGGTGGTTCAGTGGTAGAATGCTCGCCTGCCACGCGGGCGGCCCGGGTTCGATTCCCGGCCGATGCATTTCTTTTTTCTTATCTTTGCCACTTTCTAGTGTACCAACTGGCAATGAAGAATGAGGAATGCAAAGCATTACAGTTTCAATACTTAACAATAATGGACGTTTGTTTGAAATGTGCGACGGTGTTACAACATTTAAAGAACTACTACGGTCTTTTTTGAAAGTGTTCGTTTACAAATCTATGTCAATCAAAGGATGAATTATTTTCTTTGTCAGATGAAAGTCAGAAAGGTCTTAACTAAATAATCTCCTCATCTGAAACTCAACTTTTTTTCCCTTAATGGCATGTATTACAACAACAGTAATGTGATAAAGATGACCAAAAACTAAAGCTCCGATGCCGGGAATCGAACCCGGGCCGTCTGGGTGAAAACCAGAAATCCTAACCACTAGACCACATCGGACTTAGTATAACTACCTTAATTTAAGCTACATATAAGCAAGGTCAAGAATAGTTGATTACTTTGCTTAAACCATGTTTGTGAAAGTATGTTATTTCAAAGTTAATCCTTTCTACCTTTCTTATCCACACTTAAAGCTTTAATGCTTTGAAAGTGTTTTTTGTTCGATCTAAAAAAAAAAAAAATCTCACGGCATTGGTAATGTACAGGTAGTTTGTCGGCAAAACCTTCCAACCTGAAATTTATGTACAGTGGACGCGTAATTAATGTTCATTCACAGAATTGGATTAATTAACCACTCCCCCTTTTTACATCTTAATTTTCATTGTGAAGCGGTTTCATTTAAATAAGACGCGAAACCGCCGGCATACTAAGCATAGCATTTGAGTCGCGAGATTATGTCGCAGATTACCAATTGAATAAGTACTAAATGCCCGTCGATTTTCTCTTGTCAAACATGTTTTTCGTGTTTCTACATGTTGTACCGACAATAATGTATAATAAACATGCCATCTATCATACATACCATGTAACACGTGGTAATCATGTACTGTCCTTATATGATCGAGTTAGACATCTTGGATTATAAGCATCGGTGGTTCAGTGGTAGAATGCTCGCCTGCCACGCGGGCGGCCCGGGTTCGATTCCCGGCCGATGCATTTCTTTTTTCTTATCTTTGCCACTTTCTAGTGTACCAACTGGCAATGAAGAATGAGGAATGCAAAGCATTACAGTTTCAATACTTAACAATAATGGACGTTTGTTTGAAATGTGCGACGGTGTTACAACATTTAAAGAACTACTACGGTCTTTTTTGAAAGTGTTCGTTTACAAATCTATGTCAATCAAAGGATGAATTATTTTCTTTGTCAGATGAAAGTCAGAAAGGTCTTAACTAAATAATCTCCTCATCTGAAACTCAACTTTTTTTCCCTTAATGGCATGTATTACAACAACAGTAATGTGATAAAGATGACCAAAAACTAAAGCTCCGATGCCGGGAATCGAACCCGGGCCGTCTGGGTGAAAACCAGAAATCCTAACAACTAGACCACATCGGACTTAGTATAACTACCTTAATTTAAGCTACATATAAGCAAGGTCAAGAATAGTTGATTACTTTGCTTAAACCATGTTTGTGTCAACATATGATTTGATAACTGTGAGGTGAGAGTCTGCGTGAAAGTATGTTATTTCAAAGTTAATCCTTTCTACCTTTCTTATCCACACTTAAAGCAGTAATGCTTTGAAAGTGTTTTTTGTTCGATCTAAAAAAAAAAAAAATCTCACGGCATTGGTAATGTACAGGTAGTTTGTCGGCAAAACCTTCCAACCTGAAATTTATGTACAGTGGACGCGTAATTAATGTTCATTCACAGAATTGGATTAATTAACCACTCCCCCTTTTTACATCTTAATTTTCATTGTGAAGCGGTTTCATTTAAATAAGACGCGAAACCGCCGGCATACTAAGCATAGCATTTGAGTCGCGAGATTATGTCGCAGATTACCAATTGAATAAGTACTAAATGCCCGTCGATTTTCTCTTGTCAAACATGTTTTTCGTGTTTCTACATGTTGTACCGACAATAATGTATAATAAACATGCCATCTATCATACATACCATGTAACACGTGGTAATCATGTACTGTCCTTATATGATCGAGTTAGACATCTTGGATTATAAGCATCGGTGGTTCAGTGGTAGAATGCTCGCCTGCCACGCGGGCGGCCCGGGTTTGATTCCCGGCCGATGCATTTCTTTTTTCTTATCTTTGCCACTTTCTAGTGTACCAACTGGCAATGAAGAATGAGGAATGCAAAGCATTACAGTTTCAATACTTAACAATAATGGACGTTTGTTTGAAATGTGCGACGGTGTTACAACATTTAAAGAACTACTACGGTCTTTTTTGAAAGTGTTCGTTTGCAAATCTATGTCAATCAAAGGATGAATTATTTTCTTTGTCAGATGAAAGTCAGAAAGGTCTTAACTAAATAATCTCCTCATCTGAAACTCAACTTTTTTTCCCTTAATGGCATGTATTACAACAACAGTAATGTGATAAAGATGACCAAAAACTAAAGCTCCGATGCCGGGAATCGAACCCGGGCCGTCTGGGTGAAAACCAGAAATCCTAACCACTAGACCACATCGGACTTAGTATAACTACCTTAATTTAAGCTACATATAAGCAAGGTCAAGAATAGTTGATTACTTTGCTTAAACCATGTTTGTGTCAACATATGATTTGACAACTGTGAGGTGAGAGTCTGCGTGAAAGTATGTTATTTCAAAGTTAATCCTTTCTACCTTTCTTATCCACACTTAAAGCAGTAATGCTTTGAAAGTGTTTTTTGTTCGATCTAAAAAAAAAAAAAAAAAATCTCACGGCATTGGTAATGTACAGGTAGTTTGTCGGCAAAACCTTCCAACCTGAAATTTATGTACAGTGGACGCGTAATTAATGTTCATTCACAGAATTGGATTAATTAACCACTCCCCCTTTTTACATCTTAATTTTCATTGTGAAGCGGTTTCATTTAAATAAGACGCGAAACCGCCGGCATACTAAGCATAGCATTTGAGTCGCGAGATTTTGTCGCAGATTACCAATTGAATAAGTACTAAATGCCCGTCGATTTTCTCTTGTCAAACATGTTTTTCGTGTTTCTACATGTTGTACCGACAATAATGTATAATAAACATGCCATCTATCATACATACCATGTAACACGTGGTAATCATGTACTGTCCTTATATGATCGAGTTAGACATCTTGGGTTATAAGCATCGGTGGTTCAGTGGTAGAATGCTCGCCTGCCACGCGGGCGGCCCGGGTTCGATTCCCGGCCGATGCATTTCTTTTTTCTTATCTTTGCCACTTTCTAGTGTACCAACTGGCAATGAAGAATGAGGAATGCAAAGCATTACAGTTTCAATACGTAAGGGATATAAGCCGATAACAGTCCATTCTGTAAAATATTGGACAGGTCTGAGGCCGCAGGCCGAAGACCTGTTCAATATTTTACAGAATGGACTGTTAGAGGCTTATATCTTACTTAAAACATTGTTTAACACGTCGATAAAAGGTAAAATAAAAACTAAAAGCAAGCAAAGATTTTTTTTCATCAAGTATGAAAATTGTTTTGTAAATAAACTTTCTTTAAATTACATAAAAATATATCCTACATGTTGGCCCCTTTAAACAATAACTTAACGTAAAACAAATAGACAAAAAGAAAGTACAGCTGAAGGTAAACAACATGTATTGTTACATGAAGAATAAGACACAGGGTATGCGTATCATGATTTTTGCGTGCGCAAGGACTACTCACATTTTCTGCTCATAGTTTTCGTGAATACCTTTACATACGGTTTGTGTTTCTAAATGGATAAAGTGATGAAAGTATATTAATTTAAATGCAAATACGAAGAAAAAGATGTCGTTGCATGTATTAGTGAATGTGTTGTTTCAAACTTTGGATTAAAATCAAATGTGTATTCAGAATCTATTCAGATACATTATTTCAGTGTGGATTACAAAGAGGATATAGTCAAAGCAGCTAATAATGGTAAGTTATATATATATTATATTTCATAATGTAGTGCTCTTCTATTAGTTTCTTGTTTCTTTTTGGGTTTTATTTTAACGAAGTGATTGAGAAAATAAAAATAATAGGATATGAAAATAGGTTCTTGTCGAACCATATCGAGTGCACCGCAGTCGATTTTATTACAGATATATAGTAAATATTAACAAATGATAAGATAGCAACATGCAATCAGTTATATTCTTTTGTCGGAATTTTCAAGAGACTGTACCCAAACGGTACCACCTAATACCCCCCCCCCCCCCCTAATTTCTTTTTTTTCTTTCTGCAAGATCGTGTCGCTCTTTTTTCATTTATTTGTTTATTGAGTCCCTTGTGGTTTATAAATGTTACCGAAATATATTCTTATCTCGATTTTCTTTTAAACAAAAATCTCTCATAAAACGATCACTGCAAAAAAGTGCGAATCGGAAACACGATTGGTTTGTTTGACAGATAAAATGCGGTTATGTTATTATAGTCCCCTAGTTCATGAAGGAAGTTCAAGATTCGCACTTTGTACACAGGAGATAAGGTTTATGTTGTTCATTGCCCTTGTTTTGTTGCATGATCAATCAAATTTAAGGAGGATTACTTCATTGCTTTTTTTCATTTTAATTCTAGTTGAAAATGATGTTAGGAAGAATAAGAGCAACACCAGAGGTCAATTTTGATAGTCTAAAGACGGATGAGGATAACTCTTTTGAAAAAAGAAATTAATAAAAGCCAAAAAACAAGACTTACAACGAGCATAATCAACTTATTGAATTAGTTTTAAAAGAGACAACCCCAAAACGTGAGAAAATGGCTGTGATATAAGTATTGGATGTATTAAAAATCAATTTAAAAGTGATTTTTTCCTCAAGAAACCGTTTTGATGAGTGACAAGTTATTGTATTTAAAAGTGACTTCAATAAAAATGTTGTTTTTTAATTGTCATTTGTTTTTTGTTTGTATTTTTGTTTACATGATGAAACAATTAGGGTAATTAATATTTTTATTTATTTCAGTGATTTAACTATCATTTATCTGTAAGAATCAGTTATGCTACCTTTAGCTATCCAATATTTTTAAGAAAGAGGAGGGCTATTCTTAAAAATATTGGACAGCTAAAGGTGACATATTGGTTTCTTACAGGTAAATGGTAGTCCAATCACTATAATAAAAAACAGGTAAAACAATAGAATGACGTCACAACAATGTTTTAATTAACAATAATGGACGTTTGTTTGAAATGTGCGACGGTGTTACAACATTTAAAGAACTACTACGGTCTTTTTTGAAAGTGTTCGTTTGCAAATCTATGTCAATCAAAGGATGAATTATTTTCTTTGTCAGATGAAAGTCAGAAAGGTCTTAACTAAATAATCTCCTCATCTGAAACTCAACTTTTTTTCCCTTAATGGCATGTATTACAACAACAGTAATGTGATAAAGATGACCAAAAACTAAAGCTCCGATGCCGGGAATCGAACCCGGGCCGTCTGGGTGAAAACCAGAAATCCTAACCACTAGACCACATCGGACTTAGTATAACTACCTTAATTTAAGCTACATATAAGCAAGGTCAAGAATAGTTGATTACTTTGCTTAAACCATGTTTGTGTCAACATATGATTTGACAACTGTGAGGTGAGAGTCTGCGTGAAAGTATGTTATTTCAAAGTTAATCCTTTCTACCTTTCTTATCCACACTTAAAGCAGTAATGCTTTGAAAGTGTTTTTTGTTCGATCTAAAAAAAAAAAAAAAATCTCACGGCATTGGTAATGTACAGGTAGTTTGTCGGCAAAACCTTCCAACCTGAAATTTATGTACAGTGGACGCGTAATTAATGTTCATTCACAGAATTGGATTAATTAACCACTCCCCCTTTTTACATCTTAATTTTCATTGTGAAGCGGTTTCATTTAAATAAGACGCGAAACCGCCGGCATACTAAGCATAGCATTTGAGTCGCGAGATTTTGTCGCAGATTACCAATTGAATAAGTACTAAATGCCCGTCGATTTTCTCTTGTCAAACATGTTTTTCGTGTTTCTACATGTTGTACCGACAATAATGTATAATAAACATGCCATCTATCATACATACCATGTAACACGTGGTAATCATGTACTGTCCTTATATGATCGAGTTAGACATCTTGGGTTATAAGCATCGGTGGTTCAGTGGTAGAATGCTCGCCTGCCACGCGGGCGGCCCGGGTTCGATTCCCGGCCGATGCATTTCTTTTTTCTTATCTTTGCCACTTTCTAGTGTACCAACTGGCAATGAAGAATGAGGAATGCAAAGCATTACAGTTTCAATACTTAACAATAATGGACGTTTGTTTGAAATGTGCGACGGTGTTACAACATTTAAAGAACTACTACGGTCTTTTTTGAAAGTGTTCGTTTGCAAATCTATGTCAATCAAAGGATGAATTATTTTCTTTGTCAGATGAAAGTCAGAAAGGTCTTAACTAAATAATCTCCTCATCTGAAACTCAACTTTTTTTCCCTTAATGGCATGTATTACAACAACAGTAATGTGATAAAGATGACCAAAAACTAAAGCTCCGATGCCGGGAATCGAACCCGGGCCGTCTGGGTGAAAAAAAAGACCACATCGGACTTAGTATAACTACCTTAATTTAAGCTACATATAAGCAAGGTCAAGAATAGTTGATTACTTTGCTTAAACCATGTTTGTGTCAACATATGATTTGATAACTGTGAGTGAGAGTCTGCGTGAAAGTATGTTATTTCAAAGTTAATCCTTTCTACCTTTCTTATCCACACTTAAAGCAGTAATGCTTTGAAAGTGTTTTTTGTTCGATCTAAAAAAAAAAAAAAAAAAAATCTCACGGCATTGGTAATGTACAGGTGTCAACATATGATAACTATGATTCAGCTGACAGCATGACAGGAGAGTATTCAAAGCTCACAAAAATATACCAGTCGGTAATTATAGGATGCAGAAACGTATATCTACAACTGATAAAGGGCAAAGTTATGTATTTAGCTTAATTGTAATTACATGGAGTGTATGCATTGAAATTAACATGTACCATATGTCGACTTTACGAGTTCAAGTTGTCTGTCATGCAAACCACAACAGAAATCGTGTCAAATTACAGAACTTTTCGTTTTTGCGATTAGGTCTTCTTTGAAAGACTTGGATTTAATTATCCCTCCCCCTTTTAGATCACGATTTTTTTTAACTACGCGGGTAAGCTTAAGTTTCAAATTATACACGAAGCCGACAGTAGCGGGGATATTTCTGGTCATTATATTTCAACCTCGAATTGAGATTATGCTGCAGCTGTAATTTAAACTATCGCCGATTTCCTCTATCAAATATATTTACCGACAATTTCAGTATAATATTAACATGCATATATACCATACATATCAGGTAACACGTGTTCTTATATGATCAAGTTAAACAAGAGGTAGTCATAAGCATCGGTGGTTCAGTGGTAGAATGCTCGCCTGCCACGCAGGCGGCCCGGGTTCGATTCCCGGCCGATGCATTTCTTTTTTCGTCTCTTTCAAATGTTTTCAATTGATTAGAGGACATATTGGCACATAATCGTATCATCCACGAATATATAGTGGGCATTACTGTTAATTAACGTAAAAAGAAATTCATTTGATGCCATCATTTCAAATACAACGCGTGCGTCTCCTCGCTTTAGAGGTCAATCTTGAAAAAGATACAAATAAATATCGGTAAGAACGCGCTTTATAAGTGTGCCAGGAGTGAATGGCTCCTGCGCTGCCATTTTTTAGTAATAGAGTGGAATTGTATAGAGAGAGTGGCAAACGCAGGGAATTACGTTATCGTATCTAACTTATACCCCGAGGGGATAATGTCATAACAACTGACTAAATGACAAGAAATACATAAAACATCAACATGACTTTAAAACAGAAAGTCATTACTTGCTAGTGTACATTCTTCTGCAGGTGTGATGGTCACCCATCTCATTTCAGTCGGTGTCATTTCAAGACATAATATTAAGGCACAAAACAGCGGCAGATGCAAACTACAAGCTTACATACGTTGCAAGAATTAATTGCAATTTATTCGCTCTGATGAGTATGTGAATCCTGCATATCTTTTTCGTGACTTTTAACATCGTTTCCTCCAAGCACAAAAAATTAAAGCTCCGATGCCGGGAATCGAACCCGGGCCGTCTGGGTGAAAACCAGAAATCCTTTTTTTTTTTATCTTTATTATAATCAAACTTCGTATTTACATATCACAGTTCAGAATTACACATCAATGAAAAACATTATTACATTATTATCAATTACTGTCCTTTCTCTGAAAAGAAACATTCAATATTCTACATTTACAATTCAAATGCGTGAAATATTTGTCACGAACACAATTATCTGGTTATATACTCATATATAGATATCATATTATATCCTTATAGAAAAATATTCATATACTTATATTCTAACTCACTCTTATCTACCATTCAGCACATACATTCAAATTGATAAAAAGCTTACACAGAATACAAAGAAAATTTAGAGTGAAAAATGATTATGACGTCTTATTTTCCGACAGAGGACAAAAAATAATACAATAGAAAATATTGTTCGCACTGGGCTGGATTCCATTCCACAATGCAATCAAAATTCGAAGTATTAAATATCGAGTCAATCATCAGCTATTTTAAGACATGCAAACAGAGCACAAAAATTTTCAAAATATTTGGAAAAACTTTTTCACAACATACTCACAAACAACATACAAACTATCTCTCTTACAAATCAACATATAATAAAATAATAAAACATTTAAAGTTTTTTATTTGTCGCAAATTCTATCATCTCATCTAGTCCTTTTCTCACATCATCAGTCATCAATTTCGGTATAGTTCTTACATCACGAAAATCTTCAGTCAACACTTTATTAAATTTATAGAAACCTCGGTCACTGCAATCGAGTATTTCAAATTCTTTCTCATCTATATGATACAATATCAGACGATTCCTCAATGTTTTTCCGATCAACAATTCGTTACGACCTCCTGATTGTTTCAAAACAAATTTTGGAATTAACTTTATATCAGTTGCAATATTTGACGGAAATGTTTGTTTACTTTTGTCATTATTTTCTACCAATTTATCGCGTTGAGATGTAGCAGATAGCATATCCCTGTAATTTACTTTACTAAGCGGCGGAAATTCTGAAAGTTCATCATCTTTTGTATTACATTTATTCCTTTCAATTTTGTCCATGGATAATCTACCTTTGTTTTTATTTACATTTTTTCTATTGACACAATTAACTGATACAGACAATTCTTTACCTGTATCGATTGCACTCAGTTCTATATTTGGACGTTCTATACCGGTTTCAATGTAACCTGAACATGCTATAACGGAGGCCTCAGACGGGTTATCTTCAATGTCCATTATATCCGATGTATTTGCCGCCACTGTTTCGTCCTGTATTTTATTGCTTTCAAATACACAATCTGAATGAATCATCTCGATATGATTTTCAATATTCGAAATAGTTTCAACACTGTTGTTATACTCTTTCATTCGTTTTTTGTCACGGTTGACAGTTGAAATCGACTTTCGTTTACTTTTATTTGTATCTTCATTTGCAAACATTATAGAAATACGTGCTCTGTCACTTTCACCATGCACAGTAAATGTAATATTTCGAAATTGTTCACAAGCATTTTCAATAGTACTCCTTAATAAGGATGGAAGTCTCTCCATTATAATATAATTCACCCTTGGGTAGCCTCTTTCTATACGACAATGTTTACAATAATGTAAAACATTACAAACGACAGTTTTGTTATAATTAAAGTCAAAAACTTACTTCTGATACAAGTTATAACGTTAATATTCCGAAAATATGCTTGGAAATCCGAGCAATCACTTATAACATAGTAAATATTTCCTTAGACATAAACACAACGTCCAGTCACTTAAAGGTCCACTCGACCACCAAAAAAAAACCAGAAATCCTAACCACTAGACCACATCGGACTTAGTATAACAAGTTAAAATTAAGCTATATGTAAAAGCGTCCTGACCGAGCCTAATACATTTATGATTGTGTCAACATATGATAACTATGATTCAGCTGACAGCATGACAGGAGAGTATTCAAAGCTCACAAAAATATACCAGTCGGTAATTATAGGATGCAGAAACGTATATCTACAACTGATAAAGGGCAAAGTTATGTATTTAGCTTATAATTACATGGAGTGTATGCATTGAAATTAACATGTACCATATGTCGACTTTACGAGTTCAAGTTGTCTGTCATGCAAACCACAACAGAAATCGTGTCAAATTACAGAGCTTTTCGTTTTTGCGATTAGGTCTTCTTTGAAAGACTTGGATTTAATTATCCCTCCCCCTTTTAGATCACGATTTTTTTTAACTACGCGGGTAAGCTTAAGTTTCAAATTATACACGAAGCCGACATGCAGTAGCGGGGATATTTCTGGTCATTATATTTCAACCTCGAATTGAGATTATGCTGCAGCTGTAATTTAAACTATCGCCGATTTCCTCTATCAAATATATTTACCGACAATTTCAGTATAATATTAACATGCATATATACCATACATATCAGGTAACACGTGTCCTTATATGATCAAGTTAAACAAGAGGTAGTCATAAGCATCGGTGGTTCAGTGGTAGAATGCTCGCCTGCCACGCGGGCGGCCCGGGTTCGATTCCTGAAAACAGGTGTTTATATCGAGAGAGTCAATCTAATTCAAAAACTGTGTTTTTCCAAGTCATCGTATATGTGAATTTGTATATTTTGTGTCAGAATGTGATAATATACCTTAATATCGTTTGATTTTTTCAACTTTTTTGTTGAAAAAGACTTTGTTTTGTCACCCGGGATGGGTGACAAAACGTACCCTTTGGATGACAATTATTCAAAGGAACAAACTGTTCGTGTGAATGTTGGCAGTACTAAAGTGATTACCTCAGAATTAGTGATAGATGAAATTGAAAAGAAATGTGGTGTAGGATCGGTGCTAGCGTGTGTTCCCAAGAATGATAACAATTATGAAGTAGTAATGCGGGAAAGGAGAAATGTAGGAGAAATATCAGGAGACGGTTTATTTATACAAGGTAAATCCATTAGTGTAAATGAACTAGTATCAGTATTTAGAATTGTGTCAATTTTCAATATGAGCATGTACGTAACAGATGAAGAAATAATTGATAGATTTGATAGAATGGGTGTTGAAATAGTAACTGACATTAGGAAAAGAAAAATGAGCAGTAGATCGAATGTATATGATGGTACTAGGGTTTTTAAAGTAAAATTACCACCTACACTTGCCTCAATACCGTATTCTATGAAATTTACAGTTAGCGGGAAGGAAACAGCATATTATAGGGTTATTCATAATGACCAGGTCAAAGTTTGTTCGGGTTGTTATAGTGCTGAACATTTATACAAAGATTGTCCAGAATTTAAATGTTTTAAATGTGGTCAACAAGGACATATTAGTAAAAACTGTTTAGAGAATAAGTGTAAGAGTTGCCTAAGGCCATACAGTGATTGCGATTGTTTAACGAGAAAGCGTTATTTCGGAGAAGGATTTGGTCATATACCCGAAGGAAAAAGAAAAACACCTTGGGGCAGAGTTTCGGACCACAAAAGAAAATATCAAGAAATTATCACCAGTAGTGAAGAAAACAATACAGAATTAAAAGAAAGTGAAAATGACTTGATTAGTGGGAATACGTTAGATGTTGGTCCCTCAGTCATAAGTTCGGAACAGGGAACCAGTGATGATGTGAAAAAGTCAAAGGTGGTAAAAGTTGTTGCCGATGTACACACAAGTGATATCATGTGTGATGATATAGAAGCTAATGGTGAGGATTGGAATGGAGATGACGTTAACAGAAATGGTAATGGTAATGGAGATGGAGCAATTGGTGATGGTATTGGTAATGGAGATGAAGATGATGATGATGAATATACAGACGCTGATGAAGCCATGGCAGATGATGTAACAGAGACCGTTGATAACGCGTCCGAAAATGGTGAAAAGACAAAGATCGCGACTGACAATAGCGAACAGACAAAGATCGCGACCGACAATGGTGTAAAGACATTATGCTGCAGCTGTAATTTTAACTATCGCCGATTTCCTCTATCAAATATATTTACCGACAATTTCAGTATAATATTAACATGCATATATACCATACATATCAGGTAACACGTGTCCTTATATGATCAAGTTAAACAAGAGGTAGTCATAAGCATCGGTGGTTCAGTGGTAGAATGCTCGCCTGCCACGCGGGCGGCCCGGGTTCGATTCCCGGCCGATGCATTTCTTTTTTCGTCTCTTTCAAATGTTTTCAATTGATTAGAGGACATATTGGCACATAATCGTATCATCCACAAATATATAGTGGGCATTACTGTTAATTAACGTAAAAAGAAATTCATTTGATGCCATCATTTCAAATACAACGCGTGCGTCTCTTCGCTTTGGAGGTCAATCTTGAAAAAGATACAAATAAATATCGGTAAGAACGCGCTTTATAAGTGTGCCAGGAGTGAATGGCTCCTGCGCTGCCATTTTTTAGTAATAGAGTGGAATTGTATAGAGAGAGTGGCAAACGCAGGGAATAACGTTATCGTATCTAACTTATACCCCGAGGGGATAATGTCATAACAACTGACTAAATGACAAGAAATACATAAAACATCAACATGACTTTAAAACAGAAAGTCATAATTATTTGCTAGTGTACATTCTTCTGCAGGACTGGTGTGATGGTCACCCATCTCATTTCAGTCGGTGTCATTTCAAGACATAATATTAAGGCACAAAACAGCGGCAGATGCAAACTGCAAGCTAACATACGTTGCAAGAATTAATTGCAATTTATTCGCTCTGATGAGTATGTGAATCCTGCATATCTTTTTCGTGACTTTTAACATAGTTTCCTCCAAGCACAAAAAATTAAAGCTCCGATGCCGGGAATCGAACCCGGGCCGTCTGGGTGAAAACCAGAAATCCTAACCACTAGACCACATCGGACTTAGTATAACTAGTTAAAATTAAGCTATATATAAAAGCGTCCTTACCGAGCCTAATACATTTAATATGATTGTGTCAACATATAACACTGGACACTTTTAATTTGCAAAACACTCATTTGCAAATCCGCCGCCGCCTCAAACAAGAGCTACAATATCATGTATATAACCAAAATGTGCAGAATTACATGGGATTCAATAATTTCATTGGTTTTCTACAGTTACTTTCATATTTATTTTGCAATTTGAATTATAAAAACATGGGATTTTCAATATCCCATGGGACAGGGCAAAATCCCATGGGATTTACCATTATCCCATGGGATTTTGGTTAAATCCCATGGGATTTTTTTTTGTCCCATGGGATTATTGTAGTCCCATGGGATATTTGTTGTCCCATGGGACAAAAAAAATCCCATGGGATTTTTATTATCCCATGGGATTTTTAATATCCCATGGGACAAATTAAAATCCTATGGGATTCTAATTGTAAATATATAGATATAAATAAACAGTAATGTGTATGTTACAATGTATTCTATTTGGTAGTAAATTAATATAAGATGAATCTTTTTAATTGAATATCTTTTTTTCTTGGGAAATGTTAATTTAGCATATTGTTCTTTAACTGTTCAAAACTAAACTTTTAAACAACAAAGCAGATAATGTAAGTATCAATATATGTTTATTCATGAATTATAGAATACTTTCTTGAAACACAATTATTTGCCATTTGAAATCAATAAAAACTCTATTGTTAGGCTTAACATACTAGTAGCTATTTAAGTAAATCTATTTTTTTTTTCACAATATCCCTCAACACAAAACATTAATAGTTTCTTATCATCCAGCATTGTTTGATGGTATAGTCCACTTTTTGGACATTCAGCACAGAACTTTGACATTATTGTGGTTTCAATATTTTTTTGAATTTAAAAGAACTTCAAATCATTGACTGAGTGATGAAAATAATAACTGATCCAACTTTTTCTTTGAATTTATTCTGGTCTTGTTTCTATGTTTTCTCCATTTATTTTAGGTGGTGAATTTCAATCCTTCTGAAAAAGAACCAATAAAATCTAAAGTAATGGATTATACAAAATTGTTTTCATACATGTAGCAATAATATGATTTTCAATAAAAATAGCTATGCGGTATGGATTTTACTGATTGTTAAAGGTTGTCCAGTGTCATCAGTTGCTAACGGCCTACATCCTTTGGTCTCTGATGGAGGGTTGTCAAATTAGCAATATACCACATCTTCCTATTCTAATACCATATAACAATCAATTAATGTATTCTTCTTTATAAAATTTGGGTATTTTCCCAAGTTATATACATAATATATATATATACTGTAAATTCGGAATTAATGCAAGTTTTTTTTTATTGCGAAAAATGCAACGGAGTTGTTAACGCAATAATTTAAACTCGTATTATGAAATATTTTATATGGATTAAACAGGATTTTTCAAAATCGTAAAATTTAAAATCGCATTTAAGTCTAAAATGACAGAATCGCAATAATAAATGCACGCAATAATTTATGAATTTTACAGTATAAAGATCAATGTTAAAAGTTAAAACTTTAGACAACTATAATAACATTCCATTATTCACAAGAATTTGCAATATATTATACAAAATGCAGACAACAGAAACAATATTTCTTTAAGCTTTTGAAGTTCAGACAGATTTCAATTTGTGTTTTATTTCAATGAAAAAATACCTTGAACATATTGGAAATTATAACATTGATACAAACAAAATATGTATGTTTTATCCTTTTTTTTTTGTGTTGTTGGCTTGCTGTCTCATTTTAATATACATTTAAACATACATCAATAATCTTCTTCTTTATTAAAAGTAAAAATGGGATATTTTTGATTTTGATATCCCAAAACATTATAGTTCTATCACATAACTTATTACCAAGTTCAAAAACACCAATGTGTTTGATATTAATTTTAAGACATGTATAAATGTTCCAGACCATATCAGTATTCGGATCTTACTTTTATGGTCCAGAACTTACAGTCCCACCATATGTGTACAGTCAGACCATTTAAGTATACTTGTACTGTCTGGTACCAGCTCAACCAAACCTGTGTTTTTATTTTAACTGCAATTAAACTTTTTGTATTAATCTATTAAAGATTTCAGTTATGTTGATCTGTACTGTACATTTGTTTGTAATAAACTTGACCAACTTCTTAAAATTGGGCAGACTGTATGCGTACAGTCAGTCCAAATACTTGTTTGTTCTGGAACATAAACATGATTAACAAGCATTTGGCAGGATGTCATGCTAAAATCCCATTAATATTAGTACTAAATTTTGAGTATATACATGTAAATCCACAAGTTACTTA
Organism: Mytilus edulis; assembly: GCF_963676685.1. Taxonomy (NCBI): domain Eukaryota; kingdom Metazoa; phylum Mollusca; class Bivalvia; order Mytilida; family Mytilidae; genus Mytilus; species Mytilus edulis. Next base: position 38,748,349 of record NC_092354.1, read on the forward strand.
CTGAAATTCATGGTGAACACTCACCAAAAACTTACAATTTAGAGGAAAGACTGGAAAGATGAATGCACTAACACTATCAAAACAGAGCATAAAACTTACCGAAAAACAAGATGTTTTACATTTATCCAGGAGCAGGATAATTGAAAAGTTGTTTTTTTCTTTCTCTGCTGTCCATCATATAACCTTTGAATTCATTCATGCAAAATATGAAAATCTGCAAAGGTAAGACCTAGAACCTCAACTTATCCACATTTTGAATTTTGAACTGCATACTTGTCCTTTTCATCTTGCTGACAACCTAAACATAAAAAAATGATAAAAACATAATTCTAGATTGAATTTGTGTTTTTATTTTTGTTGGTACATGTACAAACAATTTTCCCAACTTTAAAATGAAAACATCATCACCAAAGAGGAGGTCATACTAACCTCCGAAATATTTAAACAAACCGAAATTATTACTTGATAAAGATCTTGTCGTAAATTAATGGCATAGATACTCTTATTTTTGAAAACTTGATGTCTATTGCATACTTATATTCCTTTCTACGAGAGTATGCATATTAAGATGGACTCCATGGACTTTAATGTAAGCATGATTAATTTTACAGTCACTGACAGTTTTTCAGCTCTATGTGTACATTTTGAGAGAATCTTGCAATACTGTATATTGTGATATTCAGAACTTATTGTGAGGTTTTTATTAATACAACTGAAAGCTGTATCTCGTTTTCATTTCTGATACATATTTATGAGCTGAAGACCAGTGCCGAATTTTTCTCACTGCATTGAAGACCCATAGGTGACCTTCGGCCGTTGTCTGCTCTTTGATTGGGTTGTTGTCTCTTTGTCAAATTCCCAGTTTCCACTTCCCATTTTACATGTTTTATATCATGTATGCTGATTTTTCTTAAATTACAATATTCAATCATGCAATTTTGTCTATTATTGAAAATACGATAAGCAAAAATAAATGCACAAAAAATTTAACATTGTTATATATATGTAAGACTTTTTTTTAAATTCAAAACAGTTGCCTACACTGTTAATTTCCTTGTTTGATTTCATATTTTTAAAGCCTTTATAGCTAGCTAGATGGTATGCCGGGATCCAGCCATTTTAAAAAGGGGGGTTCCCAACCCAAGACAAAGGGGATGATCCTATATTCATTTGATTTGTTTTATTGTCTCATACAAGAATATATATGGTTTGACGGTGGGGATCAGGGATCCTGAAATTTTTTCACCTAACCACTGGATGACAGGGGATCTCAACCATTCAAAAGTTTCTCAAACATGTGGGGGTGGGGGTGAACCCCATGGACTCTCCCTATATTTCCTTTGATTTGTTTTATTGTTCTATACAAGAATATATAAATATGGTTTAGGGGTGGGGATCTTGACCGTTTACAAGTTTTCAAACTAGAGGGGGTGGGACTTCACTTTTATTTTATTTCATTATTAATTTTATTGTCCCCGACAAGAATATATATGGTTTAGGGGTGGGGATCTGGATCGTTCACAAGATAATAGCACATTCTCAAATTGAACAGAGTGGGGTAACCCCCAAAGACCTCCTTTTAATTTCATTTGATTTGTTTTATCGTCCCATTCAAGAATATATGGTTTAGGGATGGGGATCTAGACCGTTTACAAGATAATAGCATATTCTCAAATTGAAAGGGGTGGGGATTACCTCCCATGGACTCACCCTCCCTTCTTTCTCCCCCCCGAAATACCTTTTAATAAGCCCCAATGCACAGATAGTTCACAGTATTTTCCCTTGATTTACACTAAAGAATATACACTATACAGGTGTAATTTTTTTTTAAAAGATAATACAACTGAAGACCACCATGACCACAGTGGTGGATCTAGAATTTTTTATAAGTGGGGCCCACCGACTGCCTAAGAGGGGCCTGCTCCTGCCATGACTCAGTGATTCCATATATAATCAACCAATTCTTTTCCCAAACAGGGGGCCCTGAACTCCTGATTCCCCCTTTTTTTTCCTCATTTCAATCACCCTGATATAAATTTAGTTTTATCACTTACAATAGGAATGGTTTGAATTCCCCAATAATTCTTATATACCATTAATATCAACATATTTCATTTTTGATAAATGAAAGGCAAAAGTTTTCTATGGGTAGAAATGGATAGTGGGAAGCTTTCAGATTCACACCATGCCGGTGGCTGTGTTCAGAGTGCTGGGTTTTTATGACCCTCGTTGTTTGCGGACTAACTATTTAGGCCAGTGGTGGATAATAGTGTGCGTGCATTAATCTTCTATACCTTCTTAATCAATATATTCAAATACTGACGGCAAGTGTTGTAATGATGTATCAATGTCTTTTTGAAATCACCGTGCTATTTACATGTGGGATCGAGAATGCAGGGGAAGGAAACTTGTCAATTATGTTTATTTCTAAGCCAAAATAAAATGAGCCGCCGTAAAATTAACCTTGGGTAATAACAGTGCATGTAAGGCTCGTCTCGGAGGGGTGTCTTTTTTTCTGTCTTCTTTTTATGCCCCACCTACGATAGTAGAGGGGCATTATGTTTTCTGGTCTGTGCCTCTGTTCGTTCGTCCGTTCGTTCGTCCTGTTTCAGGTTAAAGTTTTTGGTCGAGGTAGTTTTTGATGAAGTTGAAGTCCAATCAACCTGAAACTTAGTATATATGTTCCTTATGGTATGATCTTTCTAATTTTAATGTCAAATTAGAGTTCTTACCCCAATTTCACGGTCCACTGAACATAGAAAATGATAGTGCGAGTGGGGCATCCGTGTACTGGGGACACATTCTTGTTTTAGTTATATTTTTAATAACTTACACTTTTTTCCATTATTCTCTTTCTTTCACTATTCTTTATTCCTTTTTTTACTTTGTCCTTTGTTCTCTATTCTGTTAATTCACATCCATACCCTCTTATGTGTATGTGGACTTACTGTAGTTTATTTTTTAGTTCTGGCAGAGATATTAGATACAACATATATGTCTCTGGTTCTGGTATTATGCGATAAGTCAATTTCTTTTTCATGCAGTGTCATGAAATACAATGGTTTTATGCATATCAGCCAAGATTGTGCGCAACATTTTAATAAACAATTCAACACTATATACACGTTATGTGAATTTTATTAAAATCGATGAAGAACATGAATTTGGCAGCTAGTGCCCCTTAAACAGGTAAAGTTCAATTAACACATTCTGATCTACTGGCATTCAACACCAAATTACTTACTTGCTGTATATTGATAAATGTGATTGTATATTGTCAATACCTCAACATCGAGAATACGTCATGTGAGGTGTTGGTCGCTACGTTTGATACGGGGTCAAAGGTTGCGGCTTCGAGACAGAGAAAAACATCCAGGTAAAAAGTGTAGAATTTTGTTTTTGAAAATTTGAGTTGTAAATTTTCCTAAAAAGTACTTAATTCCGTTCATCTAATTGTAAATTTTCCTAAAAAAAAGTACTTATTTCCGTTCATCTATTATGGGTATAAACTAAACTGAACAAGAAAAGTATTAGTAAACAGACAGAAAGTCCGACGTTGAATTAATTATTTTACAATTAATTGTTTAAATATATGAGAGAATGTTTTAGGCGAATTTTCTTTAATTACAGATAAATGTATTTTAGGTTCAGGAAATGATTTATTCTACGGGTACGTTTAAACAACCGCTCAGGACCTCCTGGGTGCACTCAGGACATACAAAGTGCACTCAAGACCCATTACCGTAATCATATCTGCACACATGAAGGATGTTTATATTCGTTATACGCTTCTTATTTTAGAGTTAAATTTTGGTAGAAGTTGAAATCGCAGGGGCGGATCCAGCCATTTTTAAAAGGGGGGGGGTCCTAACCCAGGGCAAAAAAAGGGGGGGTTCAACTACATGTCCCCATTCAAATGCATTGATCGGCCAAAAAAAGGGGGGTTCCAACCCCCCCGGAACCCCCCTCCCCCCTCTGGATCCGCGCCTGAATCGAACTTAGATAGATATGTTAATTCTTATAAAATAATGAGGGCACGTGTCACTGATTACACAACTACTGAGCCATGAATTATCCAATCAACAAAATTGATTGGATTATCTTTATTGTTTTTTAGGAATTGTATTGTTTAGTTCAGTTTTACCTTTGACATGAATTTGCATATAGAAAAAATAAAACATATATCTCATTCGATGTGCTTTTTCAGTTTATTTTTCATGATGACGGGTAAATTAATTTGTTGTGTTTTGCAGTTCACGATTTTATAGTTGCGTTTTTTTTTTCTGTAACAAGTTCGATTTTTTTTTTTCAGTGTGATTCTTTTCTCTATCTCTCTCTCTAAATCAAGTTTTTAAACAAACACAATGTTGACTGAATATCAAATTTTATTACATTTGTATATCTTTATTCTCAACAAACCATTATACAAGAGAAGACAATTATATATATACAATATTCAGTTAACCTTAACGGAAATCTGTGCACGAAGACTTAGTCGTGGTTTGAACGGATTTCGTGTCAATAAACTGTCTTCGAAATAGTCTTTCTTTGTTAATGTTTGTGTCATTTTGGTCTTTTGTGGATAGTTGTCTCATTAGCAATCATACCACATCTTCTTTTTAAAAATTTCTCGCTACTACAATCTAACTTACATATTTTTTAGAAATAATTATACCCAAAATATCATAATTTTCAAAAAACGGAGACGAAAACGGAGACAAGTTCATTTTCAGAATTTATTTTCGCATTGAAATTCGTATCAGGCTTGTGAAACTGGACAAAACGACTTTAATTAGAGAAAAAAAAATTAATAAAAACGGATTTCTTAAAATATTCGTACGCGTATAACTCAAAAATAAAATTTCTGGACAAGTTCGATAAAAATGAGAAATAACATCTAACTACATGTATATGAGTTTGATTGTTTGAAAAGTACGGCTTTTACCGTTTAGAACGGATTCCATATACAAAACTTTAATTAATATAAATTCTTTTAAAGTATGAACATTTATAATTATTTCCCTTTTCAAACTCGTGCAAAGAATTAATTACTGGTCTAGGACATGATAATAAAATTAAGAATAAAACTTAAAAATTTATGGAACGAAATTTTAATAAAAGACGAAAATCTTAAAACATCGTGATATTCACTCTAGACGTCACAATATTACTTCCCGCATGGTCACACTGTACTAACAACACAATGTATAAAACAACAATAAAGATAATCCAATTAATTTTGTTGATTGGATAATTCATGGCTCAGTAGTTGTGTAATCAGTGACACGTGCCCTTATTATTTTCTATTACATCCCAGCTCCTTTGTTCTAACAGGGGTGATCTGAGCCGGATCGTACCAACCAGATCACCCCAGTTTGAGTTTCTTTGTTGTGCATGCTTTCCTTTGTTCTGTATCATTTTGGCGGGAATGTCAAATCCACTATAAAACTTATAATTAATTATACGGAATAGACTATCTACCAAAATTCACGTAGAAAAAATCCAGAGGATATGCTGGGATTCGAACTCAAGACCTATAGCATATCAAGCCAAGAAACATACCACTACACCAGGACGACTGGATATGAATTTACAGTAATTTAACAAACTTAAAGGAAGCAAGATCTTTTTATAAGTGGGGCGAGTTGGCAGACCTTTATTCGGTGGGGTTTTAACCCTTTTCGTTAATAAGTGAGTTGTCAGACTGATTGTTCAATTTGATTTTACATTTTTTTTAAAGTGGGCGATTCGGTAAACAAGAGTGGGGAGATTTTTTTATAAAGTGGCGATATAGTGTGGGCCGATAGGCAAGTGGGGCGAGTTGACATTGTTTGATATCTACTCATCGGGTTCGGGGGTCATAAAGGGTATACATTATATAATAATATATAAAGTATATTATAATGTTTGTGTGGCGTTCTAAACTAGATTTTATGAATTGTAAATGTTTTTTCGTCTAATCTAAAAGAGCTGGGATGTAAAATAGTTATCCCACTCGGACTTGGTGTGTCAGTGTTAGATCACCCTCTGGCCTCCGGCCATCGGGATGATCTTACACTGACACACCGCGTCCTTATGGGATAACTATTAAAGAATTACAAATTCTACCAAATTTTACTCTAAAATAAGAAGCGTATAAAGAATATATGCATCCATCCTGTGTGCGATGACTATAAAGGGTCCTGAGTGCACTTCGTATGTCATGAGTGCAATCAGGAGGTCCTTCAAGCGGTGTTTAGACGTACCGTTATTCTTCTGGAAGCTTCAATTTTTTCTTATCAATAACTTTTACACAAGGAGACATTTTTTTTTTGACAGCATGAACCCCAGTTATCCCGCTGCAAATGTTTGCACCTGTCCTAAGTCAGGAATCTGATGTACAGTAGTTGTCGTTTGTTTATGTAATATATACGTGTTTCTCGTTTCTCGTTTTGTTTATATAGATTAGACCGTTGGTTTTCCCGTTTGAATGGTTTTACACTAGTAATTTTGGGGCCCTTTATAGCTTGTTGTTCGGTGTGAGCCAAGGCTCCGTGTTGAAGGCCGTACTTTAACCTATAATGGTTTACTTTTTAAATTGTTATTTGTATGGAGAGTTGTCTCATTGGCACTCACACCACATCTTCCTATATCTATTTTAAACACAAATTAAGAACGAAAATCGTTTACAATTAAATTTTATAGAAGGAAAAAAGGGGGGGGGGGTAATAAACAAATTTTATTTACGCTCACATACTTTTAAACAGATTTGCATATGTAAGTTCTCTATAGTTAATGTTTAATTATTTCAGGAGTTTTGAAAAAAAGAATATTATATACAGTTTAATTTCGACTAAAATAGTGATTCTTTTTATAGATTTGGTACCTCAGTTTCGACTCAACATTTCATTTTGAATTGTTAGATGGCAAACTCTTTAGGCGAATATTGTTATCTGTTCTTTATTTAATTATGGTGATATTGGCGATAATATTCATTATAACAAGGCCTTGTACAAATCCTTGATTATAGCATGTTTGGTAATATAAAAAGACGAAAGTAGACAAACCCTAATTATGCAGGGTTTCACAAGTTGATCTCCAAGCGGCCCACATTTAACATATAATAAGATCTATATTTTTCAACGTTTTCAAAATGAAATAACTTGAATTGAAAATTTCACAACTGTGAAAATTTGTTATTTCTAAACGTCTTTAATTATTATTTCGGAAAAAAAAATTATTTAGCATATTCATATATTTTCATAATTTTTTCCGAGGAAACCTTTTTTTTTGCAAAGTTTACTTCTATATGTTTTTAACCATCACCAGCGACTTATTCTCTGCCATCACCAATTAGTCCTAATTATTAAAGATCAATTGCCCAAATTCAAATGATGATTGGTATATCGTATTGAATATGACCATCGGTCATCCGTGACGTATCCCAAATAACGACGCATGCCGATAGATAGATCATAGTTTATTAATTAGCGTCTCGCAATTTAAATTTCATCAAGGGGACTTAATTAAACCAGTTACTATACAAATCTTGAAAAAACGATGTACATGTACTTTTTAATATTTTTAAAACAAATTACGAAAACGGTTAGTGTAAAAATCACCGAATATAAATGTTTCTTTCTTGCAGGTTTTGGCATTTGTAAATAACATTAACGTTTTGGAATTCTAATGCAAAAGACAGTCGATTCAAACTGAAATAACTTCTTTAAAGATGGTTTGATTTTTTCAGAGACACATGTATTATATATGTCTCAATACATGTATTATATGTCTCTGATTTTATCAAAACAAAAATTACAAAATTATAAAATATGTTAGTTATCGAATGTATACCCTGAACTCTTACTATGATATATACATGTCCTAAGTTACTTAATGTCCTGTGTGCAACCAGGAGATCTTGAACGGTTTTTAAACGTACCATTATTTTATATGCATATATTCAAAGCTGTTCTTAATTATATGCATATATTCAAAGCTGTTCTTAATTATATGCATACTAGGTATCAGTGGCGGATCCAGGGGGAGGGTTTCGGGGGTTGGAACCACCCCTTTTTTTGAACGATCAATGTATTTGAATGGGGACATATGGTTGGAACCACCCCCTCCCCCTTTTGTCCTGGGTTGAGACCCCCTTCTTTTCAAATGGCTGGCTCCGCCGCAGAGGTATATTTATATATATATGTGTGTACCAGCCCCCCTCCTAAATCTTGGGAAACAAATGGTAGATTATATAGGGAATCACAGAAGCATGACTGGACGTGACCCCTCTAAGGCAGTCAATGAGTCCCCACTTATGAAAATTTCTGGATCAACCATTGCTTAGTTCTAGTTATCTTAGGTCCTAGTGTGAAATAATGCCAATAGGTCTTTTAAAACACATCTTTATTCATACATGTATATATACGTTTTCTCACGGATTTGTTCATGCAATATTGGAATTATGTTTACTCAATGCGCAATTACTGAAGTTTATATTTGCTACTTTTCTTCTTAATTTCGAACAATTTTTTTTTGGATTTTTTTTCTTCGAAAAATTAGTGGTGTTGAAATAGGGAATGGACACAGATACCTTATCACATTTAACCAAAGAAATGTTGTATAATGTCATCAATCTGTATTACACGTAGACAGGATGTTCTCTAGAAAACTATACGTTATACACACCCGAGAATACACGCACTGTCGTAATGGAAAATTACTGTATGTTATAGTTACCTGTAATCAGCTTTGCAACACCATGTCATGACAGTTCAAAAAGATTTTCTTCAAATCAAATTGGAATATTCATTTTTTCTGTAAAATTTAAAACTTTAAAAAGTAGACTTTGACAAAATTATGAAATAGAAAGAATTGAACAATTTAAAATCGTATTTTAACAAAGATTTAGATATAATTTTACAACGATCCTTACCAAACAAACGTTGAATCAAACGATATGAACCTACGCAGTTTTATATTAAAATACTGACACACACCAGTTTGCCATCTCAGTATGCAAGGCAAGGGTGCTTAGTGAGGTGCTGGAACTTGATGTACATGTATCATTAAGTTAATACAGTTCTGTTAGTATTGACTGCCTTTTTACAGAGACTTTCTATTCTTACTGTTATCAGTTAGTATAGATCGGTTCCTGGCTTAGAATGATTCTCTGCTCAGCAAATGGTGCGTAATTAGCATTTGAATCAAATTTCTTGTAGAAGTAAAAAACACAAATTAATGTATTTGACAACTTTATTCAGGAGCACAGTCTATATTATCCGGCGTAAATAACTTCGAGATTTATGTGGAAGTTTACTCTGCTGCTCGATCTATGCTAATCGATGTTCCAGTATATTTCATATTTATATTTATTCGTGAGGCCTCGTCATCGTTTATATTCACTAAAGCACAGTCGCCTAAATATTTTATATGGCGAAAAATTGCGAAAATTGGGGGAAATAATATATTTTTAGTAGCATTATTATTTTAGAATCTTAAGAGGTTGCTTGCAAATTTAACTCTAAAATGAGAAGTGTATGACGATCTATAACGAATATATACATCCATCATGTGTGCAGATACGACGGCGACTATATAGGGTCTGCCATGAGTGCACTTTGTATGCCCTGCATGTGTGCACCCAGGAGGTCCTCCTGAGCGGTGTTTAGACGTACCGGGAAAATCTTATCTGATTCAGGATCAATTCATCGGTTACACTCCCCTGTCACCAGTGATTCTTTTTTGCTGACATTCTGAAAAAGTATTGTGTAGTCCTTGTGTAAGTGTTGACTCTCAACTTGCACATGTGATTTTTTAACACTCCCTGGACTTCTGCAAAAACAGAAAGTCACAGGACAAAAAGTCAAACACATGTCAAACTCAGGCATAAAGTAACAAAGTTAATAGGACAAAAAGTCACAAACAATTTGTTGACAATTGATTGAATATAAATGAAAAAAGATTTTGAAATATCTTCTTTTTATTACATTATATTCATTTTTAATTTTAGGAAATTGTTCATAATATAAAAAAGAAGATGTGGTATGATTGCCAATGAGACAACTGTCCACAAGAGACCAAAATGACACAGACATTAACAACTAGAGGTCTTTACGGCCTTCAACCATAAGCCAATATAAAGAAGGTATGGTATGATTGCCAATGAGACAACTGTCCACAAGAGACCAAAATGACACAGACATTAACAACCATAGGTCACCAAACAGCCTTCAACAATGAGCAAAGCCCGAGGTAAAGCCCATACCGCATAGTCAGCTGTAAAAGGCAATCATACTATATCTTTTTTTTTATATTTACATGTTAAAAAATGCGTGCAAATGTAATCAAAAGCTGCACACAAACGTAATGATTTTTGTGCGCAAATGTAATGATAATGTGCGCAAACCTAATGCACTGATTTATTTGTTTTTAATAAATTTTAATTTAAAGTTGCTACATCATGTTCATGTATAAAACTTCAAGAAAAATACAAAAAGAGTGTTTTCTTGTTCAAAGAAAAATAATCTCAAAACTAAATTGTGACTTTTTGTCCTGTGACAGTGTGTGACTTTCTGTCCTGCATTCAGATTGAATAGGGGAGTTTGGTTGACCCCGCCGCCCTCTATCTGAGACTACTATCTCAGTGATGAGCTTTATGTTTCATGTACAAATGTATTGTGCTTGTCATATATATGTATGTCGGATAAAAGCTCTACAGACCTTTAATATGTTGTATTGTTATATGTATAACCGACAATAAATAAATAGCCCCTAACAAGTAAGAATTAGATTACTTCTTTTTGTTTTGACATCTTGCATGGGTTTTTATAGCCCCGTATTAAAATTATGCCCCCACTTTAAAAAAGGGGGGGTATACTGTTTTACCCCTGTCTGTCCATCCATCCTTGCGTCAGTCAGTCCGTCCGATGAATATTTTTCGTCCTATTTTCCTTAGGAACTACAATAGAAGGATTTCTGAAATTTGGTTTCAGGGTTAAATAAGTCAGCTATACCGTGTGATGCATTTTCAGATTCATCACTCGACAACTTCCTGTTTTCCCAACACTTGTATGATTTTACACATGATAGCCAAGTTGAAAGTTGAAAACTAACAACCTAATTTATGTACAAAAAAATTGAAAAACAGATATGTTACACATAAACAAACGACAATCACTGAATTATCGGATCCTGACTTGGAACAGGCACAACCATAACAAATTGGCAGGGTATAAGGAACTTTGAAAATATTTAGTTTTTGTGGTTTGGTCAATTTTCTGGATACTGTAAGCAATAAGGCCCCTTTATTTAGTGAATGAAATAATTGTAAGATGCACTTAGCTGTCTGTCATATTTTATATGAACTTGACCTCATTTTCATGCATGGTTCATTGGTCAATGAAACACTGCATTGTTTTGTCAGTTTATCATATGTTTAAAGTTACAGGTAGATTATATTTGGTAGATATGAAACAATTGTAAGGTGTGCATGTCTGAATGGCAGATTCATATATAAACCATGACCGCATTTTATTGTTCTTTGGTCAATGATAAGTTTTCTTGGTTTTGTCATTTTATCAGGCCACATTTAAAAGAATGTCTGTTTCCCCTCCCCGGGTCTACCCTTTGTAAACAGACCAGGAAGGCAGTTTTTTTTTAGCTCACCTGACCTGAAAGGTCAAGTGAGCTTTTCTCATCACTTGGCGTTCGTCGTCTGTCGTCCTGCGTCCGTCGTCTGTAAACTTTTACAAAAATCTTCTCCTCTGAAACTACTTGTCCAAATTCTACCAAACCTGGCCACAATCATCCTTGGGGTATTTAGTTTAAAAAATGTGTGGCGTGACCTGTCAAACCAACCAAGATGGCCGCCATGGCTAAAAATAGAACATAGGGGTAAAATGCAGTTTTTGGCTTATAACTCAAAAACCAAAGCATTTAGAGCAAATCTGACATGGGGTAAAATTGTTGATCAGGTCAAGATCTATCTGCCCTGAAATTTTGATGGGTTGCTGCCTGTGAAATGGTTATTTTAAGGAAATTTTGCAGTTTTTGGTTATTATCTTGAATACTATTATAGATAGAGATAAACTGTAAAGCAATAATGTTCAGCAAAGTAAGACCTACAAATAAGTCAACATGATCAAAATTGTCAGTCGACCCCTTAAGGAGTTATTGCCCTTTATAGTCAATTTTTAACAACTTTTCATAATTTTTTGTAACTTTTTTAAAAATCTTCTTCTCTGAAACTACTTTGCCAAATTTAACCAAACTTGGCCACAATTATCATTGTGGTTTGTAGTTTAAAAAATGTGTCCGATGACTCAGCATACCAATCAAAATGGCCGACATGGCTAAAATTAGAACATAGTGGTAAAATGCAGGTTTTGCTTTATATCTTTGAAACTAAGACATTTAGGGCAAATCTTTCAAGATTTAAATGTCCATCAGAATAAGATATATCCCCTCACAAATTTTCAGTTGAATTGGACAACCTGTTGTTGGGTTGCTGCCCTAAAATTGGTGATTTTAAGGTAATTTTGCAGTTTTTGGTTATTATCTTGAATACTATTATAGATAGAGATAAACTATAGACAGCAATAATGTTCAGCAAAGTAAGATCTACAAATAAGTCAGCATGATCAAAATTGTTAGAGGACCCCTTAAGGAGTTATTGCCCTTTATAGTCAATATTGAACAACTTTTCGTAATTTTTGTAACTTGTATAAAAATCATTTCTAAAACTACTTGGCCAATTTTAACCAAACTTGGCCACAATCATAATACTAGGGTATCTATTTAAAAAAAAAAGTGTCTAATGACCCCGCCTACCAACGAAGATGGCCGACATCAGTAAACACATTAACAGGTGAGCGACACAGGCTCTTGAGAGCCTCTATTTTTTTTTAACTGGATGTGATTGTCATAGCATGGTCACATGAATGGTTTGACTTGTCCAGTCCAGGCCTTTTTTCAGTTGTTTGTGCTCAATTTGAGTGTATTTATTTAGATTATCAATCCTTCTGCTTTCAAGCACTTTCCAAAAATGGAAACAAATTATTTTCAGGAAAAAAATAATTTCGATTTTTTTGTGGAAAATAATTTTTTGACCCGGGCGCTTATTTTTGACCCGTGTGGGGGGAGGGGAAACAAACATATTTTTAATTTTGGCCTTAGATTTTTTAAGCATAGGTCTACTTGTTGTATGGAATGACTACAAGGTATCATATAAAAAAAGATGTCTGCCTGCCAAGGTTAATTTTACTGTGACCTCATATTCATAGAATAATGATAATATTCATGATATTGAACAGCAAGAATGATGAGTAAGTTGATGTTATATACAAATAAGACAAAATTTTCAGTTGCCTACTAATTATGTAATACATATAGTAGTTATTTTTGTCATTAAATGATGTTTACCCTTTTATGTGTAGGGCAAGAACATGAAAGATAAAGGGGAAACTATAAACAGAAGAAATTATCAACAAAATAAGATTTACAGAGGTCAACAAAGCCTAAATGGTAAGTCCACTGTTATAAAAAATTTTGTCCTTGAATAATAATTAAATATTTATTAAAATAAGATGTGGTATGATGAAAGAGAAAACTATCCACCAGAGTTCAATTTAGTGGATGTAAGCATTGTAATTACTTATTAGAGGCCATTGATGACCTGTAAGTAATGAGAAAACCCATACCCTATACATGTTATAGTAATCTATAAAAGTCAACACTAACCAAATTTGAAACAGAGCATCAATTCAAACGTCAAATATACCAGACTAATTTATAAAAACAAAAAATTATGAAAAATAAAAATGACGGGTATGAACCAACATCAACCACTGAACTATGTACAAGCTCCTGATATTAGACAGGTATAATATGGCTGGGTTGATATAAAAATAGGAAACACTTAGCAGTCTGATTTCCAATGAGACATTTCTCCAATAGAGATCAAATGACATTTAAGGAGGCTCTAGGGTATAACAATTTCAGAAAAATGTTTTAATTTTTTTTTTCATAACTCAATTTATTTATATCTTTATCATATGGTACACCAAATCATTCAAAACAATCAATTCGGTTTGGCCCCAGATGACTTTTAAAATGCATATATCATTGAAAAAGCTCCAAATTATCTCCCTTTGGTGCAAAAAAGCCATTTTTTGGCATTAAAAATGTAATATCTTATTTAACTCATCGGTGGCCTATATTTTTTATTATAATTTTAAATAAGCTGTACTTTAACTAAACTATTATAAAATTTAAGCGATTTCTGTAATTTAGTACTTGAATATTTAAATGAAAGTTTATCATATTAATCATAAACATGATAAAATGGGAGAGATCCGTTTGCGCCAAAAATGCGTCCTTTTGCGCCACAACTTTTTTTCTCTAATGCTACGTTTGCGCCACCTGTTTTAAAATTACATGGTATCATTTGCGCCAAAAATAAAACATACGAATGTGCCAATTAGAAGAAAAATGACTTCCCTCCTCCCGCTTTATTTGGACTTGGAACTAGCAGTTTACACGGCAAATTTTTCCTTTTCTGAAACATACTTTCTTCTTACTACTGCTGCATGGGTACTTCCAAATTTAATGTATGTAGTAGCTTGTAACTTCACTTTATTGTCAAAAAGACAAAGATTGAAGGATGAAATGCAGAAAACAGATCATAATAATTCCCGTGGAATGCTTCTGCTCCATTACTGGTACGTCTTGCGGTAGATAGAGTTTCAGCCAATAAAAAAGCACTGTGTCATCAACATACATGTATGTGGCTAAAAAGTAAAATCACAAAAATACTGAACTCAGAGGAAAATCAATTCGGAAAGTCCATAATCACATGGCAAAATCAAATAACAAAACGCATCAAAAACGAATGGACAAGAACTGTCATATTCCTGACTTGGTACAGGCATTTTCAAATGTAGAAAATGGTGGATTGAACCTGGTTTTATAGCTAGCTAAACCTCTCACTTGTATGACAGTCGCATCAAATTCCATTATATAGTCACCGATGCGTGAACAAAACAAACAGACATAATAGGTAAAAATGTCAAAAATAGGGGTACAGTAGTCAACATTGTGTTATCATCTTAATCACTTAAAACATAATCAGCAATCTGTATAATGCATGTCAAGTCATTTCTCTCCAGATGTTCATCTTCAATGCTGAAATATCTCCGAACATATGATATTTTTTAAGCCAAAAATAAGAATACACATTCATCATTAATATTTATGATAGAAATGTGTACAGGTAAACTGGCGCAAATGAGTTCCGAATATTGGCGCAATTGAAACATTTGGAAAAAATCTTTTGGCGCAAATGATACCCCTGAAAAACAGTAATTGGCGCAAACAGACTGCTGCCGATAAAATAGCCATTTTATTGATCTCTTCACTGATAATTTTTGAGTTTGTGTATTTGTAGGTCAGAAATCTGGATTTTCATGGTCATCATTCACAGATCAATACTGAACGGAAAACTTAAAGCTGATATTTTTCTCCATAGTGCGACTTTTTTATTAATTTGAAATGGAACATGTTTTTTCCTACATTTATTTGAAAGAGGAAATTTCAACATGATGACTATAAACAAAAAGGAGTCATATCATCACGATCATTGATGCACAAGAACTTGATCATATAAATACAACAATGTAATTATCAATTGAAAGATGGAACGAATGAACAAGATATTAGAATGTTGTTGTCCAAATAAACTTGCTTTGTCTTCTCATTTGAATCTCTCCATTCAATAAAGATGTACAGAGGAAGATCTTTGAAGAACAGATTGAAAAAATGTTTTGTCTAAGAATTGCAGGAATATTCTAGTGAATGAAATTATTTATTGACTTCACTCTTATATAGTGGACTGAATAATTGTACATAGCAAGCTGTGAATAAAGAAAGCAAAAACTTTAACAAAAAGTGTTTATATTATAAATTTGCAATTATAAGCATACTATTATGTACACCACAAAGTTATATATATAATTTAAATTGTTTGCCTATACAAGTATTGCAATGAACCTATAACAAAGAAAATCTTACCTCATGAAAAGAGTGAACTATTCAGTCAGAATATGAAATATTTTTTCAGTTCTATTTTTCATAATAGAATAAACAAGACAAAGATTTCAAAACAATATTTTTTCATTTATTTAGAAATTTCATCATTTTGTTTCAGTGAAAGGACTTTATTCTTTGACTGTAAAATATTATTATTATACATTCCAAAATAAGAATAATATTTATTGTCATATAAACAAATAAAAAACATGTTTGTGACAAAATTTAAAAAAAATTATATATATGTATATATAAAAAATATAAAAAAAACTCGTATACATTTAAAACATTTTACTACCAAACAGCATTCATTGTAACATACACATAACTTTATATTTATATATATATATTTATAATTTTAATCCCATAGGATTTTATTTTGTCCCATGGGATATTAAAAATCCCATGGGATAATTATAGTCCCATGGGATTTTTTTTGTCCCATGGGACAACAAATATCCCATGGGACTACAATAATCCCATGGGACCAAAAAAAATCCCATGGGATTTAACCAAAATCCCATGGGATAATGGTAAATCCCATGGGATTTTGCCCTGTCCCATGGGATATTGAAAATCCCATGTTTTTATAATTCAAATTGCAAAATAAATATGAAAGTAACAGTATAAAACCAATGAAATTATTGAATCCCATGTAATTCCGCACATTTTGGTAATATACATGATATTGTAGCTCTTGTTTGAGGCGGCGGCGGATTTGCAAATGAGTGTTTTGCAAATTAAAAGTGTCCAGTGTTATATGATAACCATGATTCAGCTGACAGCATGACAGGAGAGTATTCAAAGCTCACAAAATTATACCAGTCGGTAATTATAGGATGCAGAAACGTATATCTACAACTGATAAAGGGCAAAGTTATGTATTTAGCTTAATTGTAATTACATGGAGTGTATGCATTGAAATTAACATGTACCATATGTCGACTTTACGAGTTCAAGTTGTCTGTCATGCAAACCACAACAGAAATCGTGTCAAATTACAGAACTTTTCGTTTTGCGATTAGGTCTTCTTTGAAAGACTTGGATTTAATTATCCCTCCCCCTTTTAGATCACGATTTTTTTTTTTTTTTAACTATGCGGGTAAGCTTAAGTTGCAAATTATACACGAAGCCGACAGTAGCGGGGATATTTCTGGTCATTATATTTCAACCTCGAATAGAGATTATGCTGCAGCTGTAATTTTAACTATCGCCGATTTCCTCTATCAAATATATTTACCGACAATTTCAGTATAATATTAACATGCATATATACCATACATATCAGGTAACACGTGTCCTTATATGATCAAGTTAAACAAGTGATAGTCATAAGCATCGGTGGTTCAGTGGTAGAATGCTCGCCTGCCACGCGGGCGGCCCGGGTTCGATTCCCGGCCGATGCATTTCTTTTTTCGTCTCTTTCAAATGTTTTCAATTGATTAGAGGACATATTGGCACATAATCGTATCATCCACAAATATATAGTGGGCATTACTGTTAATTAACGTAAAAAGAAATTCATTTGATGCCATCATTTCAAATACAACGCGTGCGTCTCTTCGCTTTGGAGGTCAATCTTGAAAAAGATACAAATAAATATCGGTAAGAACGCGCTTTATAAGTGTGCCAGGAGTGAATGGCTCCTGCGCTGCCATTTTTTAGTAATAGAGTGGAATTGTATAGAGAGAGTGGCAAACGCAGGGAATTACGTTATCGTATCTAACTTATACCCCGAGGGGATAATGTCATAACAACTGACTAAATGACAAGAAATACATAAAACATCAACATGACTTTAAAACAGAAAGTCATAATTATTTGCTAGTGTACATTCTTCTGCAGGACTGGTGTGATGGTCACCCATCTCATTTCAGTCGGTGTCATTTCAAGACATAATATTAAGGCACAAAACAGCGGCAGATGCAAACTGCAAGCTAACATACGTTGCAAGAATTAATTGCAATTTATTCGCTCTGATGAGTATGTGAATCCTGCATATCTTGTTCGTGACTTTTAACATAGTTTCCTCCAAGCACAAAAAATTAAAGCTCCGATGCCGGGAATCGAACCCGGGCCGTCTGGGTGAAAACCAGAAATCCTAACCACTAGACCACATCGGACTTAGTATAATTAGTTAAAATTAAGCTATATATAAAAGCGTCCTTACCGAGCCTAATACATTTAATATGATTGTGTCAACATATGATAACCATGATTCAGCTGACAGCATGACAGGAGAGTATTCAAAGCTCACAAAATTATACCAGTCGGTAATTATAGGATGCAGAAACGTATATCTACAACTGATAAAGGGCAAAGTTATGTATTTAGCTTAATTGTAATTACATGGAGTGTATGCATTGAAATTAACATGTACCATATGTCGACTTTACGAGTTCAAGTTGTCTGTCATGCAAACCACAACAGAAATCGTGTCAAATTACAGAACTTTTCGTTTTGCGATTAGGTCTTCTTTGAAAGACTTGGATTTAATTATCCCTCCCCCTTTTAGATCACGATTTTTTTTTTTTTTTAACTATGCGGGTAAGCTTAAGTTGCAAATTATACACGAAGCCGACAGTAGCGGGGATATTTCTGGTCATTATATTTCAACCTCGAATTGAGATTATGCTGCAGCTGTAATTTTAACTATCGCCGATTTCCTCTATCAAATATATTTACCGACAATTTCAGTATAATATTAACATGCATATATACCATACATATCAGGTAACACGTGTCCTTATATGATCAAGTTAAACAAGTGATAGTCATAAGCATCGGTGGTTCAGTGGTAGAATGCTCGCCTGCCACGCGGGCGGCCCGGGTTCGATTCCCGGCCGATGCATTTCTTTTTTCGTCTCTTTCAAATGTTTTCAATTGATTAGAGGACATATTGGCACATAATCGTATCATCCACAAATATATAGTGGGCATTACTGTTAATTAACGTAAAAAGAAATTCATTTGATGCCATCATTTCAAATACAACGCGTGCGTCTCTTCGCTTTGGAGGTCAATCTTGAAAAAGATACAAATAAATATCGGTAAGAACGCGCTTTATAAGTGTGCCAGGAGTGAATGGCTCCTGCGCTGCCATTTTTTAGTAATAGATTGGAATTGTATAGAGAGAGTGGCAAACGCAGGGAATTACGTTATCGTATCTAACTTATACCCCGAGGGGATAATGTCATAACAACTGACTAAATGACAAGAAATACATAAAACATCAACATGACTTTAAAACAGAAAGTCATAATTATTTGCTAGTGTACATTCTTCTGCAGGACTGGTGTGATGGTCACCCATCTCATTTCAGTCGGTGTCATTTCAAGACATAATATTAAGGCACAAAACAGCGGCAGATGCAAACTGCAAGCTAACATACGTTGCAAGAATTAATTGCAATTTATTCGCTCTGATGAGTATGTGAATCCTGCATATCTTTTTCGTGACTTTTAACATAGTTTCCTCCAAGCACAAAAAATTAAAGCTCCGATGCCGGGAATCGAACCCGGGCCGTCTGGGTGAAAACCAGAAATCCTAACCACTAGACCACATCGGACTTAGTATAACTAGTTAAAATTAAGCTATATATAAAAGCGTCCTTACCGAGCCTAATACATTTAATATGATTGTGTCAACATATGATAACCATGATTCAGCTGACAGCATGACAGGAGAGTATTCAAAGCTCACAAAATTATACCAGTCGGTAATTATAGGATGCAGAAACGTATATCTACAACTGATAAAGGGCAAAGTTATGTATTTAGCTTAATTGTAATTACATGGAGTGTATGCATTGAAATTAACATGTACCATATGTCGACTTTACGAGTTCAAGTTGTCTGTCATGCAAACCACAACAGAAATCGTGTCAAATTACAGAACTTTTCGTTTTGCGATTAGGTCTTCTTTGAAAGACTTGGATTTAATTATCCCTCCCCCTTTTAGATCACGATTTTTTTTTTTTTTTAACTATGCGGGTAAGCTTAAGTTGCAAATTATACACGAAGCCGACAGTAGCGGGGATATTTCTGGTCATTATATTTCAACCTCGAATTGAGATTATGCTGCAGCTGTAATTTTAACTATCGCCGATTTCCTCTATCAAATATATTTACCGACAATTTCAGTATAATATTAACATGCATATATACCATACATATCAGGTAACACGTGTCCTTATATGATCAAGTTAAACAAGTGATAGTCATAAGCATCGGTGGTTCAGTGGTAGAATGCTCGCCTGCCACGCGGGCGGCCCGGGTTCGATTCCCGGCCGATGCATTTCTTTTTTCGTCTCTTTCAAATGTTTTCAATTGATTAGAGGACATATTGGCACATAATCGTATCATCCACAAATATATAGTGGGCATTACTGTTAATTAACGTAAAAAGAAATTCATTTGATGCCATCATTTCAAATACAACGCGTGCGTCTCTTCGCTTTGGAGGTCAATCTTGAAAAAGATACAAATAAATATCGGTAAGAACGCGCTTTATAAGTGTGCCAGGAGTGAATGGCTCCTGCGCTGCCATTTTTTAGTAATAGAGTGGAATTGTATAGAGAGAGTGGCAAACGCAGGGAATTACGTTATCGTATCTAACTTATACCCCGAGGGGATAATGTCATAACAACTGACTAAATGACAAGAAATACATAAAACATCAACATGACTTTAAAACAGAAAGTCATAATTATTTGCTAGTGTACATTCTTCTGCAGGACTGGTGTGATGGTCACCCATCTCATTTCAGTCGATGTCATTTCAAGACATAATATTAAGGCACAAAACAGCGGCAGATGCAAACTGCAAGCTAACATACGTTGCAAGAATTAATTGCAATTTATTCGCTCTGATGAGTATGTGAATCCTGCATATCTTGTTCGTGACTTTTAACATAGTTTCCTCCAAGCACAAAAAATTAAAGCTCCGATGCCGGGAATCGAACCCGGGCCGTCTGGGTGAAAACCAGAAATCCTAACCACTAGACCACATCGGACTTAGTATAACTAGTTAAAATTAAGCTATATATAAAAGCGTCCTTACCGAGCCTAATACATTTAATATGATTGTGTCAACATATGATAACCATGATTCAGCTGACAGCATGACAGGAGAGTATTCAAAGCTCACAAAATTATACCAGTCGGTAATTATAGGATGCAGAAACGTATATCTACAACTGATAAAGGGCAAAGTTATGTATTTAGCTTAATTGTAATTACATGGAGTGTATGCATTGAAATTAACATGTACCATATGTCGACTTTACGAGTTCAAGTTGTCTGTCATGCAAACCACAACAGAAATCGTGTCAAATTACAGAACTTTTCGTTTTGCGATTAGGTCTTCTTTGAAAGACTTGGATTTAATTATCCCTCCCCCTTTTAGATCACGATTTTTTTTTTTTTTTAACTATGCGGGTAAGCTTAAGTTGCAAATTATACACGAAGCCGACAGTAGCGGGGATATTTCTGGTCATTATATTTCAACCTCGAATTGAGATTATGCTGCAGCTGTAATTTTAACTATCGCCGATTTCCTCTATCAAATATATTTACCGACAATTTCAGTATAATATTAACATGCATATATACCATACATATCAGGTAACACGTGTCCTTATATGATCAAGTTAAACAAGTGATAGTCATAAGCATCGGTGGTTCAGTGGTAGAATGCTCGCCTGCCACGCGGGCGGCCCGGGTTCGATTCCCGGCCGATGCATTTCTTTTTTCGTCTCTTTCAAATGTTTTCAATTGATTAGAGGACATATTGGCACATAATCGTATCATCCACAAATATATAGTGGGCATTACTGTTAATTAACGTAAAAAGAAATTCATTTGATGCCATCATTTCAAATACAACGCGTGCGTCTCTTCGCTTTGGAGGTCAATCTTGAAAAAGATACAAATAAATATCGGTAAGAACGCGCTTTATAAGTGTGCCAGGAGTGAATGGCTCCTGCGCTGCCATTTTTTAGTAATAGAGTGGAATTGTATAGAGAGAGTGGCAAACGCAGGGAATTACGTTATCGTATCTAACTTATACCCCGAGGGGATAATGTCATAACAACTGACTAAATGACAAGAAATACATAAAACATCAACATGACTTTAAAACAGAAAGTCATAATTATTTGCTAGTGTACATTCTTCTGCAGGACTGGTGTGATGGTCACCCATCTCATTTCAGTCGGTGTCATTTCAAGACATAATATTAAGGCACAAAACAGCGGCAGATGCAAACTGCAAGCTAACATACGTTGCAAGAATTAATTGCAATTTATTCGCTCTGATGAGTATGTGAATCCTGCATATCTTGTTCGTGACTTTTAACATAGTTTCCTCCAAGCACAAAAAATTAAAGCTCCGATGCCGGGAATCGAACCCGGGCCGTCTGGGTGAAAACCAGAAATCCTAACCACTAGACCACATCGGACTTAGTATAACTAGTTAAAATTAAGCTATATATAAAAGCGTCCTTACCGAGCCTAATACATTTAATATGATTGTGTCAACATATGATAACCATGATTCAGCTGACAGCATGACAGGAGAGTATTCAAAGCTCACAAAATTATACCAGTCGGTAATTATAGGATGCAGAAACGTATATCTACAACTGATAAAGGGCAAAGTTATGTATTTAGCTTAATTGTAATTACATGGAGTGTATGCATTGAATTCGGGTTGTGAGTCCCGGATCATCACGGTCGTGTTTTTTGTAGCACCGCACTATACTTATTTATTGTTCATTTTCAGATTGAGTATCGACTATATTTTGTTGTATACAAGTAAGATTAATATAATCTTTTCAATAATAGATACTAATTTATTTTGTTTAACCTTATTTACAGTATATATATAGTTTGTTTTTTTTGTTTACCTTTGTCTTGTCCGCCATGATGGACGAGTCAGAAAATACTCAGTTCCGAACTGAGGATTTTTACAACGCATTGAGCAGTAGTGACCTAGAAACTACTGACAATGAAAGTCAACAGGGTCACTCATGGACAACCCAGGTTAAAAAACGTAAAAGAGTAGCAACAGGTTCCCCCGCTACCACCCATAACAACACAGTTATTAGAGTACCCTCCCTCCAAAATGCCCCCAACAAATATTTGCTCATAATAGCTAGTATAAACCCATCCATTAAACTTGGAAGACAAAACCCCATTAAAATTCAAAAGGCCCTATCGGATTCGGTAGGAGTTGCAAAAAATCTAAAGCAACTCGCAAACGGCAATTTACTAATCGAGTGCCAAGATAAGCATCAATGGAAAGACATCCAACAAAGAACCTCCATTGGTGAATGGTCGATTAGGTCAAGTTTGCCCAAATCGACTACATCATCAGCTGGAGTGATATACAACGTGCCGCTTGACATCGATATTGAGGATGAAGACTTAAAATCAGTCATGAAAGGTCAAAAAGTTAGTAAGGCAACACGTTTAACATACTATGATAAAAATAGTAATACAAGAAAAACGTCAAGATCAGTCAAACTGATCTTTGATGTTCCAATACTACCCCAAACCATAAATATTGGATTCAATAGCTACAAA
Organism: Mytilus edulis; assembly: GCF_963676685.1. Lineage (NCBI taxonomy): Eukaryota > Metazoa > Mollusca > Bivalvia > Mytilida > Mytilidae > Mytilus > Mytilus edulis. The sequence continues at coordinate 38,771,998 of NC_092354.1, forward strand.
ATAAAGCTATATGTACCAAATCCCATCCAATGTTACAAATGTCAGGGATATGGGCATATGGCAGGTAATTGTAGCAATAAAAGAAAATGTAGGAAATGTGGTGAGGACCACCAATCCACTGAATGTAACACAGAATCCCCAAAGTGTGTAAATTGTAAAGGTGACCATCCATCGAACTATAAACTTTGTCCCTCAAGGGAGCAACAAAAACAAGCTCTCAAGGTAGTTAAAAGAGACAACATCACCTTGCATGAGGCAAATAAACAAGTGAAAGCTAAGGCTAAAGCAAGACCAGTTGTTCAGCAACTAGAAGCTGAACATACTGATATCAAAAAAGGTTATAAAAACACCAATATAATAGACCAAGTAATCCCAATTATAAGTGTTGCAATGCTTAATATACTTACATCCCAAACCCCAACAAGTGATCTTAATTTAGAAAAAGTTATTGGTTTCGTATCAATGGCAACCAAACAAATGTTTGGATTTGATTATGATGTTTCGAAAGGTCTTCAATTGGCCAATAGAGTAACAACAGAAATGCTATAATGTATTATACAAATCATAAAATATTAACAGAAGTAATGTTATATGTTCTATCTGTGCTTATAATGGCTAACTTTACTAGTTTACTAATATACAACATAATGTTCAGTATTGTTCATTGGAACTGTCGTGGTATTCACAATAATGCTGCAGAGTATATAGCTATGTCGCAAATAAAGCCCGATATAATATGCTTCCAGGAAACATGGTGTAAAAACGAGCAAGACCATCCACATGTAATGGGTTATAAAATAGCTGATTTTTCTGTTCGTAATACTAAATCACATGGAGGTACAGCAATATATGTCAGAGAAAACCTCCCATATCTGAAAAAGAATATTGATAGTAATTTAGAAATATCATGCATTAAATTTAATTTTGATAATAATGATATTACACTGGTCAATCTTTATGACACAGAATCAGATACCAAATTACCACAATATAATAATATATTTGACCAAATAGAGGGAAAATTTTTACTGTGTGGAGACTTTAATGCCCACCACACTATGTGGGGTGGTAAACATACAGATACTAAGGGAAGAGAGTTGTTCTCTTTCCTTGAGTATAAAGATATAGTACTTCTTAATGATGGTACAGGTACAAGGTGTAACCCCAGTACATTAGAACTGGCACCTATTGATTTGTCTTTTTGTAATTCTAGTCTAGCTAGTAAAATAACATGGTCAGTTGACCTCACTAGTTCTTATGGCAGTGACCATCATGTTGTAAATATTAATTTTAGTCATAAACAAATACTAACTGATGATTCTGAATCAGTATATAATTATAAGAAAGCAGACTGGGAGGCATTCTCCAGCAAATGTAATGAACATTTGAGTCCTGACATGATTTCTGACAATATAGAAGAAACATGTTCAAGACTAACAAACAAAATACTCCAAATAGCTGGGGAGTGCATCCCAGTCAAATTAAAAAATAATAAACCCAAAAAACCACAAGTACCATGGTGGACACCTGAATGCACTAAAAGTGTTAAAGAAAGGAATATTTGTAAAAACCGTGCCCAACATACAGGTTTTGGTACTGATTTTACTATATATAGAGAAAAAGAAAGAGCGTGCAGAAAAACTATTAAAGCTGCACAAGCTATGTATTGGGAGAGCTATTGTAACTCGCTAAATAATGATAGTAAATTGTCAGATGTATGGAAAAAAGTAAAATCAATGTTGGGTAAAACATTTAAAAAATTAAATTTACCAACCCTATTATATAATGATACCAAATATGAATGTACTCAAGACAAAGCAGATATACTTGCTACAAATTATGCTCAAGTCAGTAGTGATGATAATTACTCTGACAATTTTAAAAGTCAGAAACAAGATATAGAACAAAAGGAGTACAGTAAATTATTGCACTACTATAAGGATAACTCTGATAGTTATAATGAACCATATACTATGCAAGAATTAAAAGATGCTATCAGTGATACATCTGATACCTCCCCTGGAAAAGATAAAATTACGTATTCCATGTTCAAACAATTTACAGACAAATCACTGTCTGTGTTATTACTTTTTATTAATAGAGTTTGGTTTTTACAAAAACTTCCAAGTGAATGGAAGCATTCCATTATATCTCCAGTACTTAAACCTGGAAAAAACCCCACAGACCCACAGTCATATAGACCAATAGCCCTTACATCTAACTTTGTAAAAATTATGGAGAAAATGGTAAATAATAGATTACGGTGGTATCTAGAAAAAAATAATTTCTACACACCAAATCAGAGTGGATTTAGGAAAAATAGAAATACTATGGAACAAATAATTAGAATTGATAATGATATTCATAAAGCATTTCTCAAAAAACATTTCACAGTTGGTGTATTTATAGACTTCCAAAAAGCATTTGATATGCTTTGGAAAAAAGGGTTATTAATAAAAATGGCCTCACTAGGTATAAGAGGTAATATGTTAGGATGGGTAAAGGATTTTCTTAGTGACAGAACAATTCAAGTTAAAGTTAATAATACTTACTCTGAAATATTTATAATTCAGAATGGTACACCACAAGGTAGTTGTATAAGTCCTACACTATTTAACATCATGGTAAATGATATATCCAATAATTTAAAATACTGTGCTATGTCACAATTTGCAGATGACAGTGCTATATGGTTATCTGGCAAAAGCAATAAATATCTACAAAAAAGAATACAAGAGGATATAGATACAATTAGTACTTGGTGTGATAAATGGGGTTTCCTCATATCACAAACAAAAACTGTAGCTATGATATTTAGTAAGAATAGTTCCCCTTGTATTAAACTTAAACTTGGAGAAACAATATTGTCATTTGTTAAAGAAGTCAAGTTTCTAGGTATGATCTTTGATTCAAAACTAACATGGTTAAAACATATACATTATATAGAAAGCAGATGTTCAAGGGTGTTAAACTGCATGAAATTGTTAACTGGTACCAAATGGGGTGCAAACTGTTCTACCCTGAGAACAATATATATATCAATGATAAGGTCAAAGATAGATTATGGCTGTGAAGTTTATAACTCAGCCTCCCACTCTGTCAAGAAAAAACTAGATAGTATTCAAGCCCAAGCATTAAGAATATGTGCAGGTGCTCATAAAACTGCCAGTATAAGTGGATTACAGACTGAAATTGGTGACCCCCCATATGAGTTGAGAAGAAAAAGTCTTATTACTAAGTCTTTTTTAAATATATTAAGTCTGAATGACACAAACCCAACTATAAAGAGTTTACAAGAAAACGCTATATATGAATTTAATAAGGAAAAAATTAAGGAAAATCAAAAACCATATTGTGTTACTGCACATGATACTATGAACAAATTTAATGTAGACTATAATACTGTATACAAATGTAAAGAGTTCCCAACACCACCATGGCATGTTCTAAAACCACAGGTCAGAACGGAACTTACAAATATTATTACAAAAAAGGATAGTCCTCACCTAATTAAAAGTGAAGGAAATATCCTCATTGATAACAAGTATAGTAATTATTTAAAAATATATACAGATGGATCTAAGAATCCAGAAAACAACACAAATGCATGTGCTTTTGTAGTTCCGGAACTTAAAGTAAAAAAAGGTTTTAAATTACAAAATCATGTTTCAATATTTATGTGTGAATTGACAGCCATACTTTTATCTTTATATTGGTTAGAAGAATTTCAACCAGAAAATACTGTAATATTTGTAGATTCACTGTCAGCACTAAAAGCTATTACAGGAAGTATTTTTAAAGTTAAAACACAAATAATTTATGACATTCAATATATATATAGTAAACTGTCCAAATTAGGCCTAAATATCATTTTAGAATGGATACCCAGTCATGTGGGTTTAAGTGGTAATGAAATGGCAGACACAGCAGCTAAAAAGGCTCTATCAATAGAAACATGTATAACTAGTATACCACTTTACAAAGAAGACATCAAATGTTTATGTAAAAATTTACTAAAAAAAATGTGGCAACAATACTGGGAAAATAACACAAAAAGTAAACAACTACACACTATTCAAAATGATGTTAACTTTTGTATTACCATACCAAAGAGTACTAGAGAAAGAGAAAGAACTCTATTTAAACTTAGATCAAGTTATATATTCACTAATAAATTCAAATACACAATGGGTAAATGCAATAGTGAACTGTGTGACACATGTTTAGTAGTGGACGATATGCAACACTACCTGTTTAACTGTAGGAAGTACATACCACAAAGACAAAAAATGATGGAAAAGTTTGAAACATCAGGGGTAAAAGATCTCTCATATAAAAATTTATTTTCAGGATATTCTCAGACACTAATCCCAATATGGGATTTTTTAATAAACACCGGTATGCGATAAAAGTAAAATTATTCAGAAAATACTGAAAATCTAGCTATATATATATATTTCTAGTTTCTAGTGTAAATTTTGTAAAAACATGCTTAAAATTGTTTTAATAGGATACTTTTGGTCAGGGTTTGAAAACCTACAGATATTATCAGTATAGGTAAAGAGAAATATATAACTTTAGGGCTTGCAATTCATTAGTAAAATTACTTTTAAACAAAATATTGTAATATTAGTCACTGGACAACAATTCATGGATTTGAACAAGTATGACAACAAATATCAAATATTCAAAATACTATTACATCTGTAACAACTGATTAAATGAACTCTTAATAAGATAAAATCTAAGTAAGGAAATGAAAATGAAATTAATTTATAATTAATTAGCATTGAATAGATTCTTTTTTTATAAATTTGCTTATAAATGTCATAAATACATGTGATCATATGTAAAATATCATGCCACAGGAGTCTGACATATCTCCCTGAAATCATCAATCACAATCACTCTCTCGTCGGTCCATCCCAAATCAAATTGGGGACACAAACCTCACAATAAGAATTAACTGCATGTTTATATATGTACCTAACTAACACTATGAGGAATGTGATTCAGCTGCTGTCAATGGATAAACTATTGACACCGTAGCTAAAATATTGATAGGGTTATACATGGGGTCGACTGACGAGATGAGTTATCTTAATGTGGGATATTTTTCTTTAAGGGCACTGGCTTGCCAGAACCCCGGTCATTGTGATATGATGATTTTAAGAACCAACCAGCACATTTTACAACGACCAAAAACAATGCACCGTGTAAATACTAACCTAGTATTAGTATTATTGTCTATCATTTTTAGTCACGGCTGCTAAATCATCCGTTTAGACTGGAAAATGTTTGTTTACAGCCTCCTCGCCGGGTATGCTTGCAGCACATGGTTACCACGTGGTACGGCTGCAAGTATTTACCAACAATTTATTTCTTTACAGTGCAAGGGAAACAACTCCAGTCTAAACGGGCGACACCAAAAACAAATAATTCGGTAGATATATATTATTTACCTTTTTTTTCTTAGTTTTTTTTTATTTCTAAATATTGGCTTTTTAATAGTTGTAACAGAGCTGGAGGGTATCATTTATCAGTTTATGATTTCTAAATATAAGAAACATAACCCCGTTGAATTTGACAATATACGGCACTAAAACTTCTACGAAAGTTTTTATTTTTAAAGTAGTACGTACACTAAATCAAGTACTACCAAGATAGCACTCTCTGGTATACATCTATACTGTACATAACTGCAAACATGAACACTTACAATTTATTACACACAAATATGTTACAACAATACATTATAGATTCTAAGTATACATACACAGTAATTTATATATTTTTTTTCTTCTCAGATAACGTAAGTTTAAGAAACTTTTATAAGTGAGGGTGCTATCTTTAAGTCAAACTCAATATACAGAGAATCACAATTTACCAAGGACGTACGAGCCGCGGTATAATTGTATTAATGTGTATACCATGTACGGGAATATGTCAGACCCCTTCTACGATTTGCATATTTGTAAAAGTCAGATATGTCTATCCAAAAGTATATGATACTTACTATTTTCATGTTTAAAAAACAAACACACCTACCTACCAAATCATTCAATACTTATAAACACAGAAGGTTAAGTTACAAATAACGGAATAATAAGCTCACATATATTTTTCTTCGTAATAAAAAAAATTAACCAATAGATAATCAAGATAATTAAAATACACACTATAGCTCAGATTTAAATAACAAGATTAATTAAATTTAAGGGGGAAAAAAAAACTCACAAAATTTTTATAATAGAATACATGATATAGGCTAACACCTAAATAATGAAAAATTTAAAACATTTACTTGAAATGTTTTTATATAAGGTAATCTGGCGCAATACCCGCAAGGGTAGTCGCCATTAAATTCTATTTAGTAGTAGTAGTAGTAGTATGCATTGAAATTAACATGTACCATATGTCGACTTTACGAGTTCAAGTTGTCTGTCATGCAAACCACAACAGAAATCGTGTCAAATTACAGAACTTTTCGTTTTGCGATTAGGTCTTCTTTGAAAGACTTGGATTTAATTATCCCTCCCCCTTTTAGATCACGATTTTTTTTTTTTTTTAACTATGCGGGTAAGCTTAAGTTGCAAATTATACACGAAGCCGACAGTAGCGGGGATATTTCTGGTCATTATATTTCAACCTCGAATTGAGATTATGCTGCAGCTGTAATTTTAACTATCGCCGATTTCCTCTATCAAATATATTTACCGACAATTTCAGTATAATATTAACATGCATATATACCATACATATCAGGTAACACGTGTCCTTATATGATCAAGTTAAACAAGTGATAGTCATAAGCATCGGTGGTTCAGTGGTAGAATGCTCGCCTGCCACGCGGGCGGCCCGGGTTCGATTCCCGGCCGATGCATTTCTTTTTTCGTCTCTTTCAAATGTTTTCAATTGATTAGAGGACATATTGGCACATAATCGTATCATCCACAAATATATAGTGGGCATTACTGTTAATTAACGTAAAAAGAAATTCATTTGATGCCATCATTTCAAATACAACGCGTGCGTCTCTTCGCTTTGGAGGTCAATCTTGAAAAAGATACAAATAAATATCGGTAAGAACGCGCTTTATAAGTGTGCCAGGAGTGAATGGCTCCTGCGCTGCCATTTTTTAGTAATAGAGTGGAATTGTATAGAGAGAGTGGCAAACGCAGGGAATTACGTTATCGTATCTAACTTATACCCCGAGGGGATAATGTCATAACAACTGACTAAATGACAAGAAATACATAAAACATCAACATGACTTTAAAACAGAAAGTCATAATTATTTGCTAGTGTACATTCTTCTGCAGGACTGGTGTGATGGTCACCCATCTCATTTCAGTCGGTGTCATTTCAAGACATAATATTAAGGCACAAAACAGCGGCAGATGCAAACTGCAAGCTAACATACGTTGCAAGAATTAATTGCAATTTATTCGCTCTGATGAGTATGTGAATCCTGCATATCTTGTTCGTGACTTTTAACATAGTTTCCTCCAAGCACAAAAAATTAAAGCTCCGATGCCGGGAATCGAACCCGGGCCGTCTGGGTGAAAACCAGAAATCCTAACCACTAGACCACATCGGACTTAGTATAACTAGTTAAAATTAAGCTATATATAAAAGCGTCCTTACCGAGCCTAATACATTTAATATGATTGTGTCAACATATGATAACCATGATTCAGCTGACAGCATGACAGGAGAGTATTCAAAGCTCACAAAATTATACCAGTCGGTAATTATAGGATGCAGAAACGTATATCTACAACTGATAAAGGGCAAAGTTATGTATTTAGCTTAATTGTAATTACATGGAGTGTATGCATTGAAATTAACATGTACCATATGTCGACTTTACGAGTTCAAGTTGTCTGTCATGCAAACCACAACAGAAATCGTGTCAAATTACAGAACTTTTCGTTTTGCGATTAGGTCTTCTTTGAAAGACTTGGATTTAATTATCCCTCCCCCTTTTAGATCACGATTTTTTTTTTTTTTAACTATGCGGGTAAGCTTAAGTTGCAAATTATACACGAAGCCGACAGTAGCGGGGATATTTCTGGTCATTATATTTCAACCTCGAATTGAGATTATGCTGCAGCTGTAATTTTAACTATCGCCGATTTCCTCTATCAAATATATTTACCGACAATTTCAGTATAATATTAACATGCATATATACCATACATATCAGGTAACACGTGTCCTTATATGATCAAGTTAAACAAGTGATAGTCATAAGCATCGGTGGTTCAGTGGTAGAATGCTCGCCTGCCACGCGGGCGGCCCGGGTTCGATTCCCGGCCGATGCATTTCTTTTTTCGTCTCTTTCAAATGTTTTCAATTGATTAGAGGACATATTGGCACATAATCGTATCATCCACAAATATATAGTGGGCATTACTGTTAATTAACGTAAAAAGAAATTCATTTGATGCCATCATTTCAAATACAACGCGTGCGTCTCTTCGCTTTGGAGGTCAATCTTGAAAAAGATACAAATAAATATCGGTAAGAACGCGCTTTATAAGTGTGCCAGGAGTGAATGGCTCCTGCGCTGCCATTTTTTAGTAATAGAGTGGAATTGTATAGAGAGAGTGGCAAACGCAGGGAATTACGTTATCGTATCTAACTTATACCCCGAGGGGATAATGTCATAACAACTGACTAAATGACAAGAAATACATAAAACATCAACATGACTTTAAAACAGAAAGTCATAATTATTTGCTAGTGTACATTCTTCTGCAGGACTGGTGTGATGGTCACCCATCTCATTTCAGTCGGTGTCATTTCAAGACATAATATTAAGGCACAAAACAGCGGCAGATGCAAACTGCAAGCTAACATACGTTGCAAGAATTAATTGCAATTTATTCGCTCTGATGAGTATGTGAATCCTGCATATCTTGTTCGTGACTTTTAACATAGTTTCCTCCAAGCACAAAAAATTAAAGCTCCGATGCCGGGAATCGAACCCGGGCCGTCTGGGTGAAAACCAGAAATCCTAACCACTAGACCACATCGGACTTAGTATAACTAGTTAAAATTAAGCTATATATAAAAGCGTCCTTACCGAGCCTAATACATTTAATATGATTGTGTCAACATATGATAACCATGATTCAGCTGACAGCATGACAGGAGAGTATTCAAAGCTCACAAAATTATACCAGTCGGTAATTATAGGATGCAGAAACGTATATCTACAACTGATAAAGGGCAAAGTTATGTATTTAGCTTAATTGTAATTACATGGAGTGTATGCATTGAAATTAACATGTACCATATGTCGACTTTACGAGTTCAAGTTGTCTGTCATGCAAACCACAACAGAAATCGTGTCAAATTACAGAACTTTTCGTTTTGCGATTAGGTCTTCTTTGAAAGACTTGGATTTAATTATCCCTCCCCCTTTTAGATCACGATTTTTTTTTTTTTTAACTATGCGGGTAAGCTTAAGTTGCAAATTATACACGAAGCCGACAGTAGCGGGGATATTTCTGGTCATTATATTTCAACCTCGAATTGAGATTATGCTGCAGCTGTAATTTTAACTATCGCCGATTTCCTCTATCAAATATATTTACCGACAATTTCAGTATAATATTAACATGCATATATACCATACATATCAGGTAACACGTGTCCTTATATGATCAAGTTAAACAAGTGATAGTCATAAGCATCGGTGGTTCAGTGGTAGAATGCTCGCCTGCCACGCGGGCGGCCCGGGTTCGATTCCCGGCCGATGCATTTCTTTTTTCGTCTCTTTCAAATGTTTTCAATTGATTAGAGGACATATTGGCACATAATCGTATCATCCACAAATATATAGTGGGCATTACTGTTAATTAACGTAAAAAGAAATTCATTTGATGCCATCATTTCAAATACAACGCGTGCGTCTCTTCGCTTTGGAGGTCAATCTTGAAAAAGATACAAATAAATATCGGTAAGAACGCGCTTTATAAGTGTGCCAGGAGTGAATGGCTCCTGCGCTGCCATTTTTTAGTAATAGAGTGGAATTGTATAGAGAGAGTGGCAAACGCAGGGAATTACGTTATCGTATCTAACTTATACCCCGAGGGGATAATGTCATAACAACTGACTAAATGACAAGAAATACATAAAACATCAACATGACTTTAAAACAGAAAGTCATAATTATTTGCTAGTGTACATTCTTCTGCAGGACTGGTGTGATGGTCACCCATCTCATTTCAGTCGGTGTCATTTCAAGACATAATATTAAGGCACAAAACAGCGGCAGATGCAAACTGCAAGCTAACATACGTTGCAAGAATTAATTGCAATTTATTCGCTCTGATGAGTATGTGAATCCTGCATATCTTGTTCGTGACTTTTAACATAGTTTCCTCCAAGCACAAAAAATTAAAGCTCCGATGCCGGGAATCGAACCCGGGCCGTCTGGGTGAAAACCAGAAATCCTAACCACTAGACCACATCGGACTTAGTATAACTAGTTAAAATTAAGCTATATATAAAAGCGTCCTTACCGAGCCTAATACATTTAATATGATTGTGTCAACATATGATAACCATGATTCAGCTGACAGCATGACAGGAGAGTATTCAAAGCTCACAAAATTATACCAGTCGGTAATTATAGGATGCAGAAACGTATATCTACAACTGATAAAGGGCAAAGTTATGTATTTAGCTTAATTGTAATTACATGGAGTGTATGCATTGAAATTAACATGTACCATATGTCGACTTTACGAGTTCAAGTTGTCTGTCATGCAAACCACAACAGAAATCGTGTCAAATTACAGAACTTTTCGTTTTGCGATTAGGTCTTCTTTGAAAGACTTGGATTTAATTATCCCTCCCCCTTTTAGATCACGATTTTTTTTTTTTTTAACTATGCGGGTAAGCTTAAGTTGCAAATTATACACGAAGCCGACAGTAGCGGGGATATTTCTGGTCATTATATTTCAACCTCGAATTGAGATTATGCTGCAGCTGTAATTTTAACTATCGCCGATTTCCTCTATCAAATATATTTACCGACAATTTCAGTATAATATTAACATGCATATATACCATACATATCAGGTAACACGTGTCCTTATATGATCAAGTTAAACAAGTGATAGTCATAAGCATCGGTGGTTCAGTGGTAGAATGCTCGCCTGCCACGCGGGCGGCCCGGGTTCGATTCCCGGCCGATGCATTTCTTTTTTCGTCTCTTTCAAATGTTTTCAATTGATTATAGGACATATTGGCACATAATCGTATCATCCACAAATATATAGTGGGCATTACTGTTAATTAACGTAAAAAGAAATTCATTTGATGCCATCATTTCAAATACAACGCGTGCGTCTCTTCGCTTTGGAGGTCAATCTTGAAAAAGATACAAATAAATATCGGTAAGAACGCGCTTTATAAGTGGGCCAGGAGTGAATGGCTCCTGCGCTGCCATTTTTTAGTAATAGAGTGGAATTGTATAGAGAGAGTGGCAAACGCAGGGAATTACGTTATCGTATCTAACTTATACCCCGAGGGGATAATGTCATAACAACTGACTAAATGACAAGAAATACATAAAACATCAACATGACTTTAAAACAGAAAGTCATAATTATTTGCTAGTGTACATTCTTCTGCAGGACTGGTGTGATGGTCACCCATCTCATTTCAGTCGGTGTCATTTCAAGACATAATATTAAGGCACAAAACAGCGGCAGATGCAAACTGCAAGCTAACATACGTTGCAAGAATTAATTGCAATTTATTCGCTCTGATGAGTATGTGAATCCTGCATATCTTTTTCGTGACTTTTAATTTATTGTTTATGTTGAGGATTTTGTGAAATTTCTCATTTTTGAAAACATTAGTGCATAAGGATTAAATAAAACATAGTTTCCTCCAAGCACAAAAAATTAAAGCTCCGATGCCGGGAATCGAACCCGGGCCGTCTGGGTGAAAACCAGAAATCCTAACCACTAGACCACATCGGACTTAGTATAACTAGTTAAAATTAAGCTATATATAAAAGCGTCCTTACCGAGCCTAATACATTTAATATGGGTACACAAATTTGCTCCGTGAATCTACTAGTTTATTTATTGTTTATGTTGAGGATTTTGTGAAATTTCTCATTTTTGAAAACATTAGTGCATAAGGATTAAATAAAATTGCGTAAATATGGAAGGTTTAAACATTGCCTGCTTTGACCCACTTAGTCAACAATCAGCAGAAGATTATGTGCAGTCGGTAATGTCCCAGACTACTGTTGGAAACAGAATGACAACAGCAGCAGATATACATACAGAGAACAATGTGAGTAAAAATACAGAAAAAATAGCAAATGTTGGTACAAAACGCTGTTTATCACCAGATCCTAATTCTAAACCAAATAACTGTAAAAAACTAAAATCAATTTGTGGTGACAAAGACGACGAGATATATCGATTATCAGATTCACAACAGTGTACTATTACAGATAAGAGTGATATTAGTGAACTGAAATCGTTGATTTTAGGATTAACGGGCACCATGAATAGTATTTGTGAAGTAATGACAAAACGGATGGATGACTTTGAAAAGAATATCCCTAGGCAAGTCGCTGCTATGATTGATACAAAAATATCTGAAGAGATTAGTAAGGTCAAAGAGCAATTTAAGGTTGATCTGAATGCTGTCACCGAAAAAGTAAACAAGATGGAAACTTCTTACGCTAATGTGGTAAAAACTAATACAGACCGCACTACATATGATGATAGCCTTGTGATTCGTAACTTACCTGAAACCGAAACAGAAAATGTTGTAAATAAAGTTATCAGTGTTTTTAAAGATGGATTACGCTTGAAAGATATACAAGTGGTTTCAGCGGAAAGAAAGAAAACGGCAAATAAAAAGAAACACGGGGTTGTGGTAGTAAAGTTACAGTCAAGTGCAGAAAAACGTAAAGTGATGGAAAAGAAAAGAGAGCTGAAACAGTCGAGAAATTTCCAGGACGTTTTTATCGAAAACGATATACCGAAAGCACAGAGGCTAATGAACAACAACTTGCGCAATATAGTGAAAGCAATCGGTATGAATAAGCTTGAAATGAGAGGAACAAGGGTTTGTCCAACATCATATGATAATCGTGTGTCTAGGGAGAAAAGTCCTGTCGTAGCCGGTAAAAGCGATGTCAATCAAGTGAATGGACAACCAAGAACACAACCAACAAATAATAATTCTGGACGTGGTAGAAATGGTGGCGTCAGAGGTCGAAATGGTAAACGAAGAGGGTATTAGGTTAAATGTGGATTTTGGAACTTAAATGGCTGGAATACTGATTGTAAACGGGATAAATTTAACCTTTTAACCGATATCATCGCACAATGTAATCTGCATATAGTTGGACTGGCGGAAACACACTTAAGAGGAAATGATTCTATTGTAATGCATGGATATCAATGGTTTGGCCATAACCGAAATAATATACATAAACGTGCGAAATGTGGATCGGGTGGAGTTGGTGTTTTAGTCAGGAACGATTTTGCTGACCAGTTTTCAATAGAAATTGTCGAAAGCAGTAAAGATGGAATCATGTGGATTCGATTTACTGAAAAAAACTGTGTCCAAAACTGTTTTTATGTTTGCGTGGTGTATTTGCCACCAGAGAACTCTACTAGAGCTGTAAACGCACAAGAATTTTTTGATAATATTATCGGTGATATTTATACAATTCCGAATGAAAATATGTTTTATCTATGTGGAGATTGGAATAGCCGATGTGGTGATATGCTAGACTATATACCAGGCGTAGATTCCTTACCAGAACGAAATGTAGTTGATTTTAAATGTAATACGTATGGAAGTATATTTTGCGATTTTCTATCTGATATAAGCTGTTGTATACTTAATGGCCGAAATACGACTCAAAACGACTTTACGTACGTATCTACTCGAGGATCTAGTGTAGTAGATTACTGTATAGTACCTTACGAAAAGTTACAAAATTTTGAAAAGTTTAGTGTAAGTCGTGCAAGTACCTTAGTCGACACTGTAAATGGCATTGGAAAATATGACTTAAAAGGAATTGTTCCAGATCATTCTATGTTATCATGGGAGATGTCACTAGACTTTTTAGTGACTGAAATAACACGTGAAAATACCAAGCAATCTGTTAAGAAGAGGTACGACACACAAAACATACCTCAGGACTTTCTTGTAAATTCGGAAGCTATTTGTGACTTAAACAAACTTATTTTAGACCTTGAAAACTCAAATAAGTCACAAGTCGATTTAGACCAGATGTATTGTGAATTTGTTAAAGTGGTAAAATCAGAGATGTCAAGTAAACTTTCATGTAAAACATATATAACGGATGGATTTAATAACAAACGCCGTAGATGCAAAAAACCATGGTGGAATGAAGAACTAACCGTTTTATGGAATTGTGTTTGTAGTGCAGAAAAAATATGGATTAAAGCAACCTGTAATAAAAGTACGTTACGTCATAATTATGTCCAAAAGAGGAAACATTTCGATAAAGCGTGTCAACGTTCCAAACGCCAATACTGGTATAGTATGCAAGATGAATTAAAGAACTTAGAAGATAACCCAAAAGAATTTTGGAGGAAAATCGGGAAAATTGGAGTAGGAAACAACAGGCAAAGTATTCCAATGGAAGTGAAAATGGAAGATAATTCAATATGTACCGATCCGAAAATTGTTTTAGATAAATGGAAATGTGATTTTTCAAATATGTTGAATTCTGGAAATTTATATGAAACTACCGAAAAAGATGTTAACAGTTGCATAATAACCGATGATATTCTTGATAGTGAAATAACCAATGAAGAAGTTGTCAATATTTTAAAATTGTCAAAAGCGGGAAAATCTCCTGGTTGTGATGAAATTCCGATGGAGATGTATAAAAATCAGACAGCTATAAACGCCCTTACTCAAGTGTTCAACATTTGTTATAATACAGGAATGATACCGGAGCTATGGAGTAGAGGAATAATCACCCCCATACCGAAGAGTTCGACTTCCGACCCTCGGGACCCGATGTCTTACAGAGGAATAACGTTGGCGCCAACTTCATATAAACTGTATTGCGGAGTACTGAATTCAAGATTAACTGTAAAGCTTGATGATCTAAATTTTATACATGATGAACAAAATGGTTTTAGATCTAATCGTAATACTATTGATCATTTGTCAACAATTACAACTATTATTGAAACAAGAAAAATGTGTAAAATGTCAACTTTTGCAGCTTTTATTGATTTCAAAAAAGCATATGATACTGTAAACAGATTTTTATTATTTTGTAAACTTGAGTCAATAGGAATTAGTAGTAAAATGTTGAATGCTTTAAAATCTTTATATCATAAAGTACAGTCATGTGTTAAAGTTAATGGGAATTTAACCCAATGGTTTGATGTTCAATGTGGTTTAAAACAAGGGTGTGTGTTATCGCCCATTTTATTCAATATTTTTATTAATAATTTAGTAAATGAGGTTAAAAGTTTAAATGTTGGTATTCCGATAGAGGAAGAGAAAATATGTATTTTGCTCTATGCTGATGATATTGTTTTACTTGCTGAAAATGAATCAGACTTACAGATGCTCTTAAATGTTTTACATATGTGGTGTCATACAAATGATATTAGTGTTAATTTGAGTAAATCTAAGATTATTCATTTTAGACCACCTTCTTTTCCAAGGTCTATTTATACATTTATGCTGGGTAATGATAATATTGAAACTGTAATACAATATACTTACCTTGGTTTACATCTTACAGAATTTTTAAATTATGATTTAATGGCAAAAGCTATTGCCAAGTCGGCAAGTAGAGCTCTTGGGTTATTGATCGCAAAATGTAAATCAAATGGTGGTTTTTGTTACTCTACTTATACAAAGCTTTTTGACACACTTGTATGGTCAGTCATCGATTATGGTGCTTCAATATGGGGAACAAGAGAATTCTCGTGCATAAATGCTGTTAAAAACAGAGCGATGAGATTTTTTATGGGTGTAGGAAAGTATACACCAAACTTATCTCTCTATGGTGATATGGGCTGGATTCCATGCAATGTAAAGCAATGGACAGCTGTTTTTAGATTATGGTCCAGATTTTGTAAAATGGACAATAATAGATTGAACAAAAGAGTATTTATATGGTCATATAAGTATGGAAATAAGCCAATTAAAAACTGGTGCTTCAGAGTGATGACTAAGTTTAAAGAGTATAATCTTGAACCATATTGTAACTGTGATATATTGTTAACTAAAAATGTAATTAAGGATATAGAATGCTTAGCTATTGATTTATATAAAACTGAATGGCATAATAAGTTGGTTTCGAATGAATATGCCAAACTTCGTACTTATAAATTATTTAAAACAGAATTTAAGGTAGAAAATTACATTTGTAAAACTATTGCAGGGAAATATAGAAGTGCTTTTGCAAAATTTCGTTGTGGTGTTGCGCCCCTAAAAATTGAAACGGGCCGGTATCAGAACTTACCTATTAATGAACGAATATGTTTTAGTTGTAATGAAACCATAGAAGATGAGAAACATGTAATTTTGAAATGTCCACTATATGCAGATTTTCGTGCTGTGTTGTTTAGTCATGCTAATTCTTTTTGTCATGATTTTAATAGTATGTCAGATGATGATAAATTTGTATTTTTATTTAGTGATGAAAATGTTTATTTTTACACTGCCAAAATCTGCTATGATATTTTACTGAAAAGAAAATGTTTATTATATTCTTAACAGTTGTTTACTTTTAAACTGTTTTATGTTAATCTTAACATTTGTATACTTTTAATTTGTTTTATGTTTTATGTATGTATATATATATATATATATGTAAATGTATATACCATTTTTTTTTATAGTCTCTCATAACTCTTTTTAGAGTGGCTCTTGTTTTATATTGTAATATGTAAACTGTAATATTATGTAAATGTTTTAGAAGAGGTGAGACTCAAATAAAATAAAATATTGTCTATGATTGTGTCAACATATGATAACCATGATTCAGCTGACAGCATGACAGGAGAGTATTCAAAGCTCACAAAATTATACCAGTCGGTAATTATAGGATGCAGAAACGTATATCTACAACTGATAAAGGGCAAAGTTATGTATTTAGCTTAATTGTAATTACATGGAGTGTATGCATTGAAATTAACATGTACCATATGTCGACTTTACGAGTTCAAGTTGTCTGTCATGCAAACCACAACAGAAATCGTGTCAAATTACAGAACTTTTCGTTTTGCGATTAGGTCTTCTTTGAAAGACTTGGATTTAATTATCCCTCCCCCTTTTAGATCACGATTTTTTTTTTTTTTTAACTATGCGGGTAAGCTTAAGTTGCAAATTATACACGAAGCCGACAGTAGCGGGGATATTTCTGGTCATTATATTTCAACCTCGAATTGAGATTATGCTGCAGCTGTAATTTTAACTATCGCCGATTTCCTCTATCAAATATATTTACCGACAATTTCAGTATAATATTAACATGCATATATACCATACATATCAGGTAACACGTGTCCTTATATGATCAAGTTAAACAAGTGATAGTCATAAGCATCGGTGGTTCAGTGGTAGAATGCTCGCCTGCCACGCGGGCGGCCCGGGTTCGATTCCCGGCCGATGCATTTCTTTTTTCGTCTCTTTCAAATGTTTTCAATTGATTAGAGGACATATTGGCACATAATCGTATCATCCACAAATATATAGTGGGCATTACTGTTAATTAACGTAAAAAGAAATTCATTTGATGCCATCATTTCAAATACAACGCGTGCGTCTCTTCGCTTTGGAGGTCAATCTTGAAAAAGATACAAATAAATATCGGTAAGAACGCGCTTTATAAGTGTGCCAGGAGTGAATGGCTCCTGCGCTGCCATTTTTTAGTAATAGAGTGGAATTGTATAGAGAGAGTGGCAAACGCAGGGAATTACGTTATCGTATCTAACTTATACCCCGAGGGGATAATGTCATAACAACTGACTAAATGACAAGAAATACATAAAACATCAACATGACTTTAAAACAGAAAGTCATAATTATTTGCTAGTGTACATTCTTCTGCAGGACTGGTGTGATGGTCACCCATCTCATTTCAGTCGATGTCATTTCAAGACATAATATTAAGGCACAAAACAGCGGCAGATGCAAACTGCAAGCTAACATACGTTGCAAGAATTAATTGCAATTTATTCGCTCTGATGAGTATGTGAATCCTGCATATCTTGTTCGTGACTTTTAACATAGTTTCCTCCAAGCACAAAAAATTAAAGCTCCGATGCCGGGAATCGAACCCGGGCCGTCTGGGTGAAAACCAGAAATCCTAACCACTAGACCACATCGGACTTAGTATAACTAGTTAAAATTAAGCTATATATAAAAGCGTCCTTACCGAGCCTAATACATTTAATATGATTGTGTCAACATATGATAACCATGATTCAGCTGACAGCATGACAGGAGAGTATTCAAAGCTCACAAAATTATACCAGTCGGTAATTATAGGATGCAGAAACGTATATCTACAACTGATAAAGGGCAAAGTTATGTATTTAGCTTAATTGTAATTACATGGAGTGTATGCATTGAAATTAACATGTACCATATGTCGACTTTACGAGTTCAAGTTGTCTGTCATGCAAACCACAACAGAAATCGTGTCAAATTACAGAACTTTTCGTTTTGCGATTAGGTCTTCTTTGAAAGACTTGGATTTAATTATCCCTCCCCCTTTTAGATCACGATTTTTTTTTTTTTTTTAACTATGCGGGTAAGCTTAAGTTGCAAATTATACACGAAGCCGACAGTAGCGGGGATATTTCTGGTCATTATATTTCAACCTCGAATTGAGATTATGCTGCAGCTGTAATTTTAACTATCGCCGATTTCCTCTATCAAATATATTTACCGACAATTTCAGTATAATATTAACATGCATATATACCATACATATCAGGTAACACGTGTCCTTATATGATCAAGTTAAACAAGTGATAGTCATAAGCATCGGTGGTTCAGTGGTAGAATGCTCGCCTGCCACGCGGGCGGCCCGGGTTCGATTCCCGGCCGATGCATTTCTTTTTTCGTCTCTTTCAAATGTTTTCAATTGATTAGAGGACATATTGGCACATAATCGTATCATCCACAAATATATAGTGGGCATTACTGTTAATTAACGTAAAAAGAAATTCATTTGATGCCATCATTTCAAATACAACGCGTGCGTCTCTTCGCTTTGGAGGTCAATCTTGAAAAAGATACAAATAAATATCGGTAAGAACGCGCTTTATAAGTGTGCCAGGAGTGAATGGCTCCTGCGCTGCCATTTTTTAGTAATAGAGCGGAATTGTATAGAGAGAGTGGCAAACGCAGGGAATTACGTTATCGTATCTAACTTATACCCCGAGGGGATAATGTCATAACAACTGACTAAATGACAAGAAATACATAAAACATCAACATGACTTTAAAACAGAAAGTCATAATTATTTGCTAGTGTACATTCTTCTGCAGGACTGGTGTGATGGTCACCCATCTCATTTCAGTCGGTGTCATTTCAAGACATAATATTAAGGCACAAAACAGCGGCAGATGCAAACTGCAAGCTAACATACGTTGCAAGAATTAATTGCAATTTATTCGCTCTGATGAGTATGTGAATCCTGCATATCTTGTTCGTGACTTTTAACATAGTTTCCTCCAAGCACAAAAAATTAAAGCTCCGATGCCGGGAATCGAACCCGGGCCGTCTGGGTGAAAACCAGAAATCCTAACCACTAGACCACATCGGACTTAGTATAACTAGTTAAAATTAAGCTATATATAAAAGCGTCCTTACCGAGCCTAATACATTTAATATGATTGTGTCAACATATGATAACCATGATTCAGCTGACAGCATGACAGGAGAGTATTCAAAGCTCACAAAATTATACCAGTCGGTAATTATAGGATGCAGAAACGTATATCTACAACTGATAAAGGGCAAAGTTATGTATTTAGCTTAATTGTAATTACATGGAGTGTATGCATTGAAATTAACATGTACCATATGTCGACTTTACGAGTTCAAGTTGTCTGTCATGCAAACCACAACAGAAATCGTGTCAAATTACAGAACTTTTCGTTTTGCGATTAGGTCTTCTTTGAAAGACTTGGATTTAATTATCCCTCCCCCTTTTAGATCACGATTTTTTTTTTTTTTTAACTATGCGGGTAAGCTTAAGTTGCAAATTATACACGAAGCCGACAGTAGCGGGGATATTTCTGGTCATTATATTTCAACCTCGAATTGAGATTATGCTGCAGCTGTAATTTTAACTATCGCCGATTTCCTCTATCAAATATATTTACCGACAATTTCAGTATAATATTAACATGCATATATACCATACATATCAGGTAACACGTGTCCTTATATGATCAAGTTAAACAAGTGATAGTCATAAGCATCGGTGGTTCAGTGGTAGAATGCTCGCCTGCCACGCGGGCGGCCCGGGTTCGATTCCCGGCCGATGCATTTCTTTTTTCGTCTCTTTCAAATGTTTTCAATTGATTAGAGGACATATTGGCACATAATCGTATCATCCACAAATATATAGTGGGCATTACTGTTAATTAACGTAAAAAGAAATTCATTTGATGCCATCATTTCAAATACAACGCGTGCGTCTCTTCGCTTTGGAGGTCAATCTTGAAAAAGATACAAATAAATATCGGTAAGAACGCGCTTTATAAGTGTGCCAGGAGTGAATGGCTCCTGCGCTGCCATTTTTTAGTAATAGAGTGGAATTGTATAGAGAGAGTGGCAAACGCAGGGAATTACGTTATCGTATCTAACTTATACCCCGAGGGGATAATGTCATAACAACTGACTAAATGACAAGAAATACATAAAACATCAACATGACTTTAAAACAGAAAGTCATAATTATTTGCTAGTGTACATTCTTCTGCAGGACTGGTGTGATGGTCACCCATCTCATTTCAGTCGGTGTCATTTCAAGACATAATATTAAGGCACAAAACAGCGGCAGATGCAAACTGCAAGCTAACATACGTTGCAAGAATTAATTGCAATTTATTCGCTCTGATGAGTATGTGAATCCTGCATATCTTTTTCGTGACTTTTAATTTATTGTTTATGTTGAGGATTTTGTGAAATTTCTCATTTTTGAAAACATTAGTGCATAAGGATTAAATAAAACATAGTTTCCTCCAAGCACAAAAAATTAAAGCTCCGATGCCGGGAATCGAACCCGGGCCGTCTGGGTGAAAACCAGAAATCCTAACCACTAGACCACATCGGACTTAGTATAACTAGTTAAAATTAAGCTATATATAAAAGCGTCCTTACCGAGCCTAATACATTTAATATGGGTACACAAATTTGCTCCGTGAATCTACTAGTTTATTTATTGTTTATGTTGAGGATTTTGTGAAATTTCTCATTTTTGAAAACATTAGTGCATAAGGATTAAATAAAATTGCGTAAATATGGAAGGTTTAAACATTGCCTGCTTTGACCCACTTAGTCAACAATCAGCAGAAGATTATGTGCAGTCGGTAATGTCCCAGACTACTGTTGGAAACAGAATGACAACAGCAGCAGATATACATACAGAGAACAATGTGAGTAAAAATACAGAAAAAATAGCAAATGTTGGTACAAAACGCTGTTTATCACCAGATCCTAATTCTAAACCAAATAACTGTAAAAAACTAAAATCAATTTGTGGTGACAAAGACGACGAGATATATCGATTATCAGATTCACAACAGTGTACTATTACAGATAAGAGTGATATTAGTGAACTGAAATCGTTGATTTTAGGATTAACGGGCACCATGAATAGTATTTGTGAAGTAATGACAAAACGGATGGATGACTTTGAAAAGAATATCCCTAGGCAAGTCGCTGCTATGATTGATACAAAAATATCTGAAGAGATTAGTAAGGTCAAAGAGCAATTTAAGGTTGATCTGAATGCTGTCACCGAAAAAGTAAACAAGATGGAAACTTCTTACGCTAATGTGGTAAAAACTAATACAGACCGCACTACATATGATGATAGCCTTGTGATTCGTAACTTACCTGAAACCGAAACAGAAAATGTTGTAAATAAAGTTATCAGTGTTTTTAAAGATGGATTACGCTTGAAAGATATACAAGTGGTTTCAGCGGAAAGAAAGAAAACGGCAAATAAAAAGAAACACGGGGTTGTGGTAGTAAAGTTACAGTCAAGTGCAGAAAAACGTAAAGTGATGGAAAAGAAAAGAGAGCTGAAACAGTCGAGAAATTTCCAGGACGTTTTTATCGAAAACGATATACCGAAAGCACAGAGGCTAATGAACAACAACTTGCGCAATATAGTGAAAGCAATCGGTATGAATAAGCTTGAAATGAGAGGAACAAGGGTTTGTCCAACATCATATGATAATCGTGTGTCTAGGGAGAAAAGTCCTGTCGTAGCCGGTAAAAGCGATGTCAATCAAGTGAATGGACAACCAAGAACACAACCAACAAATAATAATTCTGGACGTGGTAGAAATGGTGGCGTCAGAGGTCGAAATGGTAAACGAAGAGGGTATTAGGTTAAATGTGGATTTTGGAACTTAAATGGCTGGAATACTGATTGTAAACGGGATAAATTTAACCTTTTAACCGATATCATCGCACAATGTAATCTGCATATAGTTGGACTGGCGGAAACACACTTAAGAGGAAATGATTCTATTGTAATGCATGGATATCAATGGTTTGGCCATAACCGAAATAATATACATAAACGTGCGAAATGTGGATCGGGTGGAGTTGGTGTTTTAGTCAGGAACGATTTTGCTGACCAGTTTTCAATAGAAATTGTCGAAAGCAGTAAAGATGGAATCATGTGGATTCGATTTACTGAAAAAAACTGTGTCCAAAACTGTTTTTATGTTTGCGTGGTGTATTTGCCACCAGAGAACTCTACTAGAGCTGTAAACGCACAAGAATTTTTTGATAATATTATCGGTGATATTTATACAATTCCGAATGAAAATATGTTTTATCTATGTGGAGATTGGAATAGCCGATGTGGTGATATGCTAGACTATATACCAGGCGTAGATTCCTTACCAGAACGAAATGTAGTTGATTTTAAATGTAATACGTATGGAAGTATATTTTGCGATTTTCTATCTGATATAAGCTGTTGTATACTTAATGGCCGAAATACGACTCAAAACGACTTTACGTACGTATCTACTCGAGGATCTAGTGTAGTAGATTACTGTATAGTACCTTACGAAAAGTTACAAAATTTTGAAAAGTTTAGTGTAAGTCGTGCAAGTACCTTAGTCGACACTGTAAATGGCATTGGAAAATATGACTTAAAAGGAATTGTTCCAGATCATTCTATGTTATCATGGGAGATGTCACTAGACTTTTTAGTGACTGAAATAACACGTGAAAATACCAAGCAATCTGTTAAGAAGAGGTACGACACACAAAACATACCTCAGGACTTTCTTGTAAATTCGGAAGCTATTTGTGACTTAAACAAACTTATTTTAGACCTTGAAAACTCAAATAAGTCACAAGTCGATTTAGACCAGATGTATTGTGAATTTGTTAAAGTGGTAAAATCAGAGATGTCAAGTAAACTTTCATGTAAAACATATATAACGGATGGATTTAATAACAAACGCCGTAGATGCAAAAAACCATGGTGGAATGAAGAACTAACCGTTTTATGGAATTGTGTTTGTAGTGCAGAAAAAATATGGATTAAAGCAACCTGTAATAAAAGTACGTTACGTCATAATTATGTCCAAAAGAGGAAACATTTCGATAAAGCGTGTCAACGTTCCAAACGCCAATACTGGTATAGTATGCAAGATGAATTAAAGAACTTAGAAGATAACCCAAAAGAATTTTGGAGGAAAATCGGGAAAATTGGAGTAGGAAACAACAGGCAAAGTATTCCAATGGAAGTGAAAATGGAAGATAATTCAATATGTACCGATCCGAAAATTGTTTTAGATAAATGGAAATGTGATTTTTCAAATATGTTGAATTCTGGAAATTTATATGAAACTACCGAAAAAGATGTTAACAGTTGCATAATAACCGATGATATTCTTGATAGTGAAATAACCAATGAAGAAGTTGTCAATATTTTAAAATTGTCAAAAGCGGGAAAATCTCCTGGTTGTGATGAAATTCCGATGGAGATGTATAAAAATCAGACAGCTATAAACGCCCTTACTCAAGTGTTCAACATTTGTTATAATACAGGAATGATACCGGAGCTATGGAGTAGAGGAATAATCACCCCCATACCGAAGAGTTCGACTTCCGACCCTCGGGACCCGATGTCTTACAGAGGAATAACGTTGGCGCCAACTTCATATAAACTGTATTGCGGAGTACTGAATTCAAGATTAACTGTAAAGCTTGATGATCTAAATTTTATACATGATGAACAAAATGGTTTTAGATCTAATCGTAATACTATTGATCATTTGTCAACAATTACAACTATTATTGAAACAAGAAAAATGTGTAAAATGTCAACTTTTGCAGCTTTTATTGATTTCAAAAAAGCATATGATACTGTAAACAGATTTTTATTATTTTGTAAACTTGAGTCAATAGGAATTAGTAGTAAAATGTTGAATGCTTTAAAATCTTTATATCATAAAGTACAGTCATGTGTTAAAGTTAATGGGAATTTAACCCAATGGTTTGATGTTCAATGTGGTTTAAAACAAGGGTGTGTGTTATCGCCCATTTTATTCAATATTTTTATTAATAATTTAGTAAATGAGGTTAAAAGTTTAAATGTTGGTATTCCGATAGAGGAAGAGAAAATATGTATTTTGCTCTATGCTGATGATATTGTTTTACTTGCTGAAAATGAATCAGACTTACAGATGCTCTTAAATGTTTTACATATGTGGTGTCATACAAATGATATTAGTGTTAATTTGAGTAAATCTAAGATTATTCATTTTAGACCACCTTCTTTTCCAAGGTCTATTTATACATTTATGCTGGGTAATGATAATATTGAAACTGTAATACAATATACTTACCTTGGTTTACATCTTACAGAATTTTTAAATTATGATTTAATGGCAAAAGCTATTGCCAAGTCGGCAAGTAGAGCTCTTGGGTTATTGATCGCAAAATGTAAATCAAATGGTGGTTTTTGTTACTCTACTTATACAAAGCTTTTTGACACACTTGTATGGTCAGTCATCGATTATGGTGCTTCAATATGGGGAACAAGAGAATTCTCGTGCATAAATGCTGTTAAAAACAGAGCGATGAGATTTTTTATGGGTGTAGGAAAGTATACACCAAACTTATCTCTCTATGGTGATATGGGCTGGATTCCATGCAATGTAAAGCAATGGACAGCTGTTTTTAGATTATGGTCCAGATTTTGTAAAATGGACAATAATAGATTGAACAAAAGAGTATTTATATGGTCATATAAGTATGGAAATAAGCCAATTAAAAACTGGTGCTTCAGAGTGATGACTAAGTTTAAAGAGTATAATCTTGAACCATATTGTAACTGTGATATATTGTTAACTAAAAATGTAATTAAGGATATAGAATGCTTAGCTATTGATTTATATAAAACTGAATGGCATAATAAGTTGGTTTCGAATGAATATGCCAAACTTCGTACTTATAAATTATTTAAAACAGAATTTAAGGTAGAAAATTACATTTGTAAAACTATTGCAGGGAAATATAGAAGTGCTTTTGCAAAATTTCGTTGTGGTGTTGCGCCCCTAAAAATTGAAACGGGCCGGTATCAGAACTTACCTATTAATGAACGAATATGTTTTAGTTGTAATGAAACCATAGAAGATGAGAAACATGTAATTTTGAAATGTCCACTATATGCAGATTTTCGTGCTGTGTTGTTTAGTCATGCTAATTCTTTTTGTCATGATTTTAATAGTATGTCAGATGATGATAAATTTGTATTTTTATTTAGTGATGAAAATGTTTATTTTTACACTGCCAAAATCTGCTATGATATTTTACTGAAAAGAAAATGTTTATTATATTCTTAACAGTTGTTTACTTTTAAACTGTTTTATGTTAATCTTAACATTTGTATACTTTTAATTTGTTTTATGTTTTATGTATGTATATATATATATATATATGTAAATGTATATACCATTTTTTTTTTATAGTCTCTCATAACTCTTTTTAGAGTGGCTCTTGTTTTATATTGTAATATGTAAACTGTAATATTATGTAAATGTTTTAGAAGAGGTGAGACTCAAATAAAATAAAATATTGTCTATGATTGTGTCAACATATGATAACCATGATTCAGCTGACAGCATGACAGGAGAGTATTCAAAGCTCACAAAATTATACCAGTCGGTAATTATAGGATGCAGAAACGTATATCTACAACTGATAAAGGGCAAAGTTATGTATTTAGCTTAATTGTAATTACATGGAGTGTATGCATTGAAATTAACATGTACCATATGTCGACTTTACGAGTTCAAGTTGTCTGTCATGCAAACCACAACAGAAATCGTGTCAAATTACAGAACTTTTCGTTTTGCGATTAGGTCTTCTTTGAAAGACTTGGATTTAATTATCCCTCCCCCTTTTAGATCACGATTTTTTTTTTTTTTAACTATGCGGGTAAGCTTAAGTTGCAAATTATACACGAAGCCGACAGTAGCGGGGATATTTCTGGTCATTATATTTCAACCTCGAATTGAGATTATGCTGCAGCTGTAATTTTAACTATCGCCGATTTCCTCTATCAAATATATTTACCGACAATTTCAGTATAATATTAACATGCATATATACCATACATATCAGGTAACACGTGTCCTTATATGATCAAGTTAAACAAGTGATAGTCATAAGCATCGGTGGTTCAGTGGTAGAATGCTCGCCTGCCACGCGGGCGGCCCGGGTTCGATTCCCGGCCGATGCATTTCTTTTTTCGTCTCTTTCAAATGTTTTCAATTGATTAGAGGACATATTGGCACATAATCGTATCATCCACAAATATATAGTGGGCATTACTGTTAATTAACGTAAAAAGAAATTCATTTGATGCCATCATTTCAAATACAACGCGTGCGTCTCTTCGCTTTGGAGGTCAATCTTGAAAAAGATACAAATAAATATCGGTAAGAACGCGCTTTATAAGTGTGCCAGGAGTGAATGGCTCCTGCGCTGCCATTTTTTAGTAATAGAGTGGAATTGTATAGAGAGAGTGGCAAACGCAGGGAATTACGTTATCGTATCTAACTTATACCCCGAGGGGATAATGTCATAACAACTGACTAAATGACAAGAAATACATAAAACATCAACATGACTTTAAAACAGAAAGTCATAATTATTTGCTAGTGTACATTCTTCTGCAGGACTGGTGTGATGGTCACCCATCTCATTTCAGTCGATGTCATTTCAAGACATAATATTAAGGCACAAAACAGCGGCAGATGCAAACTGCAAGCTAACATACGTTGCAAGAATTAATTGCAATTTATTCGCTCTGATGAGTATGTGAATCCTGCATATCTTGTTCGTGACTTTTAACATAGTTTCCTCCAAGCACAAAAAATTAAAGCTCCGATGCCGGGAATCGAACCCGGGCCGTCTGGGTGAAAACCAGAAATCCTAACCATTAGACCACATCGGACTTAGTATAACTAGTTAAAATTAAGCTATATATAAAAGCGTCCTTACCGAGCCTAATACATTTAATATGATTGTGTCAACATATGATAACCATGATTCAGCTGACAGCATGACAGGAGAGTATTCAAAGCTCACAAAATTATACCAGTCGGTAATTATAGGATGCAGAAACGTATATCTACAACTGATAAAGGGCAAAGTTATGTATTTAGCTTAATTGTAATTACATGGAGTGTATGCATTGAAATTAACATGTACCATATGTCGACTTTACGAGTTCAAGTTGTCTGTCATGCAAACCACAACAGAAATCGTGTCAAATTACAGAACTTTTCGTTTTGCGATTAGGTCTTCTTTGAAAGACTTGGATTTAATTATCCCTCCCCCTTTTAGATCACGATTTTTTTTTTTTTTTTAACTATGCGGGTAAGCTTAAGTTGCAAATTATACACGAAGCCGACAGTAGCGGGGATATTTCTGGTCATTATATTTCAACCTCGAATTGAGATTATGCTGCAGCTGTAATTTTAACTATCGCCGATTTCCTCTATCAAATATATTTACCGACAATTTCAGTATAATATTAACATGCATATATACCATACATATCAGGTAACACGTGTCCTTATATGATCAAGTTAAACAAGTGATAGTCATAAGCATCGGTGGTTCAGTGGTAGAATGCTCGCCTGCCACGCGGGCGGCCCGGGTTCGATTCCCGGCCGATGCATTTCTTTTTTCGTCTCTTTCAAATGTTTTCAATTGATTAGAGGACATATTGGCACATAATCGTATCATCCACAAATATATAGTGGGCATTACTGTTAATTAACGTAAAAAGAAATTCATTTGATGCCATCATTTCAAATACAACGCGTGCGTCTCTTCGCTTTGGAGGTCAATCTTGAAAAAGATACAAATAAATATCGGTAAGAACGCGCTTTATAAGTGTGCCAGGAGTGAATGGCTCCTGCGCTGCCATTTTTTAGTAATAGAGCGGAATTGTATAGAGAGAGTGGCAAACGCAGGGAATTACGTTATCGTATCTAACTTATACCCCGAGGGGATAATGTCATAACAACTGACTAAATGACAAGAAATACATAAAACATCAACATGACTTTAAAACAGAAAGTCATAATTATTTGCTAGTGTACATTCTTCTGCAGGACTGGTGTGATGGTCACCCATCTCATTTCAGTCGGTGTCATTTCAAGACATAATATTAAGGCACAAAACAGCGGCAGATGCAAACTGCAAGCTAACATACGTTGCAAGAATTAATTGCAATTTATTCGCTCTGATGAGTATGTGAATCCTGCATATCTTGTTCGTGACTTTTAACATAGTTTCCTCCAAGCACAAAAAATTAAAGCTCCGATGCCGGGAATCGAACCCGGGCCGTCTGGGTGAAAACCAGAAATCCTAACCACTAGACCACATCGGACTTAGTATAACTAGTTAAAATTAAGCTATATATAAAAGCGTCCTTACCGAGCCTAATACATTTAATATGATTGTGTCAACATATGATAACCATGATTCAGCTGACAGCATGACAGGAGAGTATTCAAAGCTCACAAAATTATACCAGTCGGTAATTATAGGATGCAGAAACGTATATCTACAACTGATAAAGGGCAAAGTTATGTATTTAGCTTAATTGTAATTACATGGAGTGTATGCATTGAAATTAACATGTACCATATGTCGACTTTACGAGTTCAAGTTGTCTGTCATGCAAACCACAACAGAAATCGTGTCAAATTACAGAACTTTTCGTTTTGCGATTAGGTCTTCTTTGAAAGACTTGGATTTAATTATCCCTCCCCCTTTTAGATCACGATTTTTTTTTTTTTTTAACTATGCGGGTAAGCTTAAGTTGCAAATTATACACGAAGCCGACAGTAGCGGGGATATTTCTGGTCATTATATTTCAACCTCGAATTGAGATTATGCTGCAGCTGTAATTTTAACTATCGCCGATTTCCTCTATCAAATATATTTACCGACAATTTCAGTATAATATTAACATGCATATATACCATACATATCAGGTAACACGTGTCCTTATATGATCAAGTTAAACAAGTGATAGTCATAAGCATCGGTGGTTCAGTGGTAGAATGCTCGCCTGCCACGCGGGCGGCCCGGGTTCGATTCCCGGCCGATGCATTTCTTTTTTCGTCTCTTTCAAATGTTTTCAATTGATTAGAGGACATATTGGCACATAATCGTATCATCCACAAATATATAGTGGGCATTACTGTTAATTAACGTAAAAAGAAATTCATTTGATGCCATCATTTCAAATACAACGCGTGCGTCTCTTCGCTTTGGAGGTCAATCTTGAAAAAGATACAAATAAATATCGGTAAGAACGCGCTTTATAAGTGTGCCAGGAGTGAATGGCTCCTGCGCTGCCATTTTTTAGTAATAGAGTGGAATTGTATAGAGAGAGTGGCAAACGCAGGGAATTACGTTATCGTATCTAACTTATACCCCGAGGGGATAATGTCATAACAACTGACTAAATGACAAGAAATACATAAAACATCAACATGACTTTAAAACAGAAAGTCATAATTATTTGCTAGTGTACATTCTTCTGCAGGACTGGTGTGATGGTCACCCATCTCATTTCAGTCGGTGTCATTTCAAGACATAATATTAAGGCACAAAACAGCGGCAGATGCAAACTGCAAGCTAACATACGTTGCAAGAATTAATTGCAATTTATTCGCTCTGATGAGTATGTGAATCCTGCATATCTTTTTCGTGACTTTTAACATAGTTTCCTCCAAGCACAAAAAATTAAAGCTCCGATGCCGGGAATCGAACCCGGGCCGTCTGGGTGAAAACCAGAAATCCTAACCACTAGACCACATCGGACTTAGTATAACTAGTTAAAATTAAGCTATATATAAAAGCGTCCTTACCGAGCCTAATACATTTAATATGATTGTGTCAACATATGATAACCATGATTCAGCTGACAGCATGACAGGAGAGTATTCAAAGCTCACAAAATTATACCAGTCGGTAATTATAGGATGCAGAAACGTATATCTACAACTGATAAAGGGCAAAGTTATGTATTTAGCTTAATTGTAATTACATGGAGTGTATGCATTGAAATTAACATGTACCATATGTCGACTTTACGAGTTCAAGTTGTCTGTCATGCAAACCACAACAGAAATCGTGTCAAATTACAGAACTTTTCGTTTTGCGATTAGGTCTTCTTTGAAAGACTTGGATTTAATTATCCCTCCCCCTTTTAGATCACGATTTTTTTTTTTTTTTAACTATGCGGGTAAGCTTAAGTTGCAAATTATACACGAAGCCGACAGTAGCGGGGATATTTCTGGTCATTATATTTCAACCTCGAATTGAGATTATGCTGCAGCTGTAATTTTAACTATCGCCGATTTCCTCTATCAAATATATTTACCGACAATTTCAGTATAATATTAACATGCATATATACCATACATATCAGGTAACACGTGTCCTTATATGATCAAGTTAAACAAGTGATAGTCATAAGCATCGGTGGTTCAGTGGTAGAATGCTCGCCTGCCACGCGGGCGGCCCGGGTTCGATTCCCGGCCGATGCATTTCTTTTTTCGTCTCTTTCAAATGTTTTCAATTGATTATAGGACATATTGGCACATAATCGTATCATCCACAAATATATAGTGGGCATTACTGTTAATTAACGTAAAAAGAAATTCATTTGATGCCATCATTTCAAATACAACGCGTGCGTCTCTTCGCTTTGGAGGTCAATCTTGAAAAAGATACAAATAAATATCGGTAAGAACGCGCTTTATAAGTGTGCCAGGAGTGAATGGCTCCTGCGCTGCCATTTTTTAGTAATAGAGTGGAATTGTATAGAGAGAGTGGCAAACGCAGGGAATTACGTTATCGTATCTAACTTATACCCCGAGGGGATAATGTCATAACAACTGACTAAATGACAAGAAATACATAAAACATCAACATGACTTTAAAACAGAAAGTCATAATTATTTGCTAGTGTACATTCTTCTGCAGGACTGGTGTGATGGTCACCCATCTCATTTCAGTCGGTGTCATTTCAAGACATAATATTAAGGCACAAAACAGCGGCAGATGCAAACTGCAAGCTAACATACGTTGCAAGAATTAATTGCAATTTATTCGCTCTGATGAGTATGTGAATCCTGCATATCTTTTTCGTGACTTTTAATTTATTGTTTATGTTGAGGATTTTGTGAAATTTCTCATTTTTGAAAACATTAGTGCATAAGGATTAAATAAAACATAGTTTCCTCCAAGCACAAAAAATTAAAGCTCCGATGCCGGGAATCGAACCCGGGCCGTCTGGGTGAAAACCAGAAATCCTAACCACTAGACCACATCGGACTTAGTATAACTAGTTAAAATTAAGCTATATATAAAAGCGTCCTTACCGAGCCTAATACATTTAATATGGGTACACAAATTTGCTCCGTGAATCTACTAGTTTATTTATTGTTTATGTTGAGGATTTTGTGAAATTTCTCATTTTTGAAAACATTAGTGCATAAGGATTAAATAAAATTGCGTAAATATGGAAGGTTTAAACATTGCCTGCTTTGACCCACTTAGTCAACAATCAGCAGAAGATTATGTGCAGTCGGTAATGTCCCAGACTACTGTTGGAAACAGAATGACAACAGCAGCAGATATACATACAGAGAACAATGTGAGTAAAAATACAGAAAAAATAGCAAATGTTGGTACAAAACGCTGTTTATCACCAGATCCTAATTCTAAACCAAATAACTGTAAAAAACTAAAATCAATTTGTGGTGACAAAGACGACGAGATATATCGATTATCAGATTCACAACAGTGTACTATTACAGATAAGAGTGATATTAGTGAACTGAAATCGTTGATTTTAGGATTAACGGGCACCATGAATAGTATTTGTGAAGTAATGACAAAACGGATGGATGACTTTGAAAAGAATATCCCTAGGCAAGTCGCTGCTATGATTGATACAAAAATATCTGAAGAGATTAGTAAGGTCAAAGAGCAATTTAAGGTTGATCTGAATGCTGTCACCGAAAAAGTAAACAAGATGGAAACTTCTTACGCTAATGTGGTAAAAACTAATACAGACCGCACTACATATGATGATAGCCTTGTGATTCGTAACTTACCTGAAACCGAAACAGAAAATGTTGTAAATAAAGTTATCAGTGTTTTTAAAGATGGATTACGCTTGAAAGATATACAAGTGGTTTCAGCGGAAAGAAAGAAAACGGCAAATAAAAAGAAACACGGGGTTGTGGTAGTAAAGTTACAGTCAAGTGCAGAAAAACGTAAAGTGATGGAAAAGAAAAGAGAGCTGAAACAGTCGAGAAATTTCCAGGACGTTTTTATCGAAAACGATATACCGAAAGCACAGAGGCTAATGAACAACAACTTGCGCAATATAGTGAAAGCAATCGGTATGAATAAGCTTGAAATGAGAGGAACAAGGGTTTGTCCAACATCATATGATAATCGTGTGTCTAGGGAGAAAAGTCCTGTCGTAGCCGGTAAAAGCGATGTCAATCAAGTGAATGGACAACCAAGAACACAACCAACAAATAATAATTCTGGACGTGGTAGAAATGGTGGCGTCAGAGGTCGAAATGGTAAACGAAGAGGGTATTAGGTTAAATGTGGATTTTGGAACTTAAATGGCTGGAATACTGATTGTAAACGGGATAAATTTAACCTTTTAACCGATATCATCGCACAATGTAATCTGCATATAGTTGGACTGGCGGAAACACACTTAAGAGGAAATGATTCTATTGTAATGC
Source organism: Mytilus edulis (assembly GCF_963676685.1). Taxonomy (NCBI): domain Eukaryota; kingdom Metazoa; phylum Mollusca; class Bivalvia; order Mytilida; family Mytilidae; genus Mytilus; species Mytilus edulis. The sequence continues at coordinate 38,805,580 of NC_092354.1, forward strand.
ATGGATATCAATGGTTTGGCCATAACCGAAATAATATACATAAACGTGCGAAATGTGGATCGGGTGGAGTTGGTGTTTTAGTCAGGAACGATTTTGCTGACCAGTTTTCAATAGAAATTGTCGAAAGCAGTAAAGATGGAATCATGTGGATTCGATTTACTGAAAAAAACTGTGTCCAAAACTGTTTTTATGTTTGCGTGGTGTATTTGCCACCAGAGAACTCTACTAGAGCTGTAAACGCACAAGAATTTTTTGATAATATTATCGGTGATATTTATACAATTCCGAATGAAAATATGTTTTATCTATGTGGAGATTGGAATAGCCGATGTGGTGATATGCTAGACTATATACCAGGCGTAGATTCCTTACCAGAACGAAATGTAGTTGATTTTAAATGTAATACGTATGGAAGTATATTTTGCGATTTTCTATCTGATATAAGCTGTTGTATACTTAATGGCCGAAATACGACTCAAAACGACTTTACGTACGTATCTACTCGAGGATCTAGTGTAGTAGATTACTGTATAGTACCTTACGAAAAGTTACAAAATTTTGAAAAGTTTAGTGTAAGTCGTGCAAGTACCTTAGTCGACACTGTAAATGGCATTGGAAAATATGACTTAAAAGGAATTGTTCCAGATCATTCTATGTTATCATGGGAGATGTCACTAGACTTTTTAGTGACTGAAATAACACGTGAAAATACCAAGCAATCTGTTAAGAAGAGGTACGACACACAAAACATACCTCAGGACTTTCTTGTAAATTCGGAAGCTATTTGTGACTTAAACAAACTTATTTTAGACCTTGAAAACTCAAATAAGTCACAAGTCGATTTAGACCAGATGTATTGTGAATTTGTTAAAGTGGTAAAATCAGAGATGTCAAGTAAACTTTCATGTAAAACATATATAACGGATGGATTTAATAACAAACGCCGTAGATGCAAAAAACCATGGTGGAATGAAGAACTAATCGTTTTATGGAATTGTGTTTGTAGTGCAGAAAAAATATGGATTAAAGCAACCTGTAATAAAAGTACGTTACGTCATAATTATGTCCAAAAGAGGAAACATTTCGATAAAGCGTGTCAACGTTCCAAACGCCAATACTGGTATAGTATGCAAGATGAATTAAAGAACTTAGAAGATAACCCAAAAGAATTTTGGAGGAAAATCGGGAAAATTGGAGTAGGAAACAACAGGCAAAGTATTCCAATGGAAGTGAAAATGGAAGATAATTCAATATGTACCGATCCGAAAATTGTTTTAGATAAATGGAAATGTGATTTTTCAAATATGTTGAATTCTGGAAATTTATATGAAACTACCGAAAAAGATGTTAACAGTTGCATAATAACCGATGATATTCTTGATAGTGAAATAACCAATGAAGAAGTTGTCAATATTTTAAAATTGTCAAAAGCGGGAAAATCTCCTGGTTGTGATGAAATTCCGATGGAGATGTATAAAAATCAGACAGCTATAAACGCCCTTACTCAAGTGTTCAACATTTGTTATAATACAGGAATGATACCGGAGCTATGGAGTAGAGGAATAATCACCCCCATACCGAAGAGTTCGACTTCCGACCCTCGGGACCCGATGTCTTACAGAGGAATAACGTTGGCGCCAACTTCATATAAACTGTATTGCGGAGTACTGAATTCAAGATTAACTGTAAAGCTTGATGATCTAAATTTTATACATGATGAACAAAATGGTTTTAGATCTAATCGTAATACTATTGATCATTTGTCAACAATTACAACTATTATTGAAACAAGAAAAATGTGTAAAATGTCAACTTTTGCAGCTTTTATTGATTTCAAAAAAGCATATGATACTGTAAACAGATTTTTATTATTTTGTAAACTTGAGTCAATAGGAATTAGTAGTAAAATGTTGAATGCTTTAAAATCTTTATATCATAAAGTACAGTCATGTGTTAAAGTTAATGGGAATTTAACCCAATGGTTTGATGTTCAATGTGGTTTAAAACAAGGGTGTGTGTTATCGCCCATTTTATTCAATATTTTTATTAATAATTTAGTAAATGAGGTTAAAAGTTTAAATGTTGGTATTCCGATAGAGGAAGAGAAAATATGTATTTTGCTCTATGCTGATGATATTGTTTTACTTGCTGAAAATGAATCAGACTTACAGATGCTCTTAAATGTTTTACATATGTGGTGTCATACAAATGATATTAGTGTTAATTTGAGTAAATCTAAGATTATTCATTTTAGACCACCTTCTTTTCCAAGGTCTATTTATACATTTATGCTGGGTAATGATAATATTGAAACTGTAATACAATATACTTACCTTGGTTTACATCTTACAGAATTTTTAAATTATGATTTAATGGCAAAAGCTATTGCCAAGTCGGCAAGTAGAGCTCTTGGGTTATTGATCGCAAAATGTAAATCAAATGGTGGTTTTTGTTACTCTACTTATACAAAGCTTTTTGACACACTTGTATGGTCAGTCATCGATTATGGTGCTTCAATATGGGGAACAAGAGAATTCTCGTGCATAAATGCTGTTAAAAACAGAGCGATGAGATTTTTTATGGGTGTAGGAAAGTATACACCAAACTTATCTCTCTATGGTGATATGGGCTGGATTCCATGCAATGTAAAGCAATGGACAGCTGTTTTTAGATTATGGTCCAGATTTTGTAAAATGGACAATAATAGATTGAACAAAAGAGTATTTATATGGTCATATAAGTATGGAAATAAGCCAATTAAAAACTGGTGCTTCAGAGTGATGACTAAGTTTAAAGAGTATAATCTTGAACCATATTGTAACTGTGATATATTGTTAACTAAAAATGTAATTAAGGATATAGAATGCTTAGCTATTGATTTATATAAAACTGAATGGCATAATAAGTTGGTTTCGAATGAATATGCCAAACTTCGTACTTATAAATTATTTAAAACAGAATTTAAGGTAGAAAATTACATTTGTAAAACTATTGCAGGGAAATATAGAAGTGCTTTTGCAAAATTTCGTTGTGGTGTTGCGCCCCTAAAAATTGAAACGGGCCGGTATCAGAACTTACCTATTAATGAACGAATATGTTTTAGTTGTAATGAAACCATAGAAGATGAGAAACATGTAATTTTGAAATGTCCACTATATGCAGATTTTCGTGCTGTGTTGTTTAGTCATGCTAATTCTTTTTGTCATGATTTTAATAGTATGTCAGATGATGATAAATTTGTATTTTTATTTAGTGATGAAAATGTTTATTTTTACACTGCCAAAATCTGCTATGATATTTTACTGAAAAGAAAATGTTTATTATATTCTTAACAGTTGTTTACTTTTAAACTGTTTTATGTTAATCTTAACATTTGTATACTTTTAATTTGTTTTATGTTTTATGTATGTATATATATATATATATATGTAAATGTATATACCATTTTTTTTTTATAGTCTCTCATAACTCTTTTTAGAGTGGCTCTTGTTTTATATTGTAATATGTAAACTGTAATATTATGTAAATGTTTTAGAAGAGGTGAGACTCAAATAAAATAAAATATTGTCTATGATTGTGTCAACATATGATAACCATGATTCAGCTGACAGCATGACAGGAGAGTATTCAAAGCTCACAAAATTATACCAGTCGGTAATTATAGGATGCAGAAACGTATATCTACAACTGATAAAGGGCAAAGTTATGTATTTAGCTTAATTGTAATTACATGGAGTGTATGCATTGAAATTAACATGTACCATATGTCGACTTTACGAGTTCAAGTTGTCTGTCATGCAAACCACAACAGAAATCGTGTCAAATTACAGAACTTTTCGTTTTGCGATTAGGTCTTCTTTGAAAGACTTGGATTTAATTATCCCTCCCCCTTTTAGATCACGATTTTTTTTTTTTTTTTTAACTATGCGGGTAAGCTTAAGTTGCAAATTATACACGAAGCCGACAGTAGCGGGGATATTTCTGGTCATTATATTTCAACCTCGAATTGAGATTATGCTGCAGCTGTAATTTTAACTATCGCCGATTTCCTCTATCAAATATATTTACCGACAATTTCAGTATAATATTAACATGCATATATACCATACATATCAGGTAACACGTGTCCTTATATGATCAAGTTAAACAAGTGATAGTCATAAGCATCGGTGGTTCAGTGGTAGAATGCTCGCCTGCCACGCGGGCGGCCCGGGTTCCTAAAACCAGAAATCCTAACCACTAGACCACATCGGACTTAGTATAACTAGGTAAAATTAAGCCCCTGCTCTAATTAAGCTTACCAATCTAATTAGAATTAAAACCTTGCTTTCTAACCGAACTATTCGTGTACCGGACCGGCAACTTCCTTCGTTTAAGATTAATAAGAAAATCCCCAGCGCCGTTATACACATGCATGTTGTCTGCTTGGAGTCCCCGCCCGAAAAGACTGAAGTATTCTAACTCCAAGATACTATATTCCTGCATCACGTGATTTTGACCACGTGGAGCTTAAATTAGAATACATTCCGAATATGGAAAGTGAAACTACAATTCAAAACATAAAGTCCCGGAAAGCACATAGGAGAAAAAGAAGTTTTTATTTGGTAGTAGCCGGGGTTATCCTCTCTGTGTTCAAAATATACATGAAATATTTATCACTGCACATTGTCTGTTCTATGAATTTTTACCCTGCTCTCGTCCTTCCAGTTTGATTTTTAATTCAAGTATACACAGCACGTTTTTTAAAAGTTTGTAAGTGAAAATGCGGGAGGGGGATAGAAATTTTCATATTTCCCGTCAACAGTTTAAAATGTCCAAATCATATAATTCTCTGTAAAAACCAAAGAAATTCATGGGACTGTTCACACCAATGTCACAGATTTTCAATATCTTTTCAATATTAAGCCCATATGATGCCCTGATAACAAAAATAACTTTCATTTTTGTTTTTAGGGTTTCTGTTGCCATGGTTACAGGTCCCATATATATAAGCCCAGTAACAGAGTAGCAAAATCTCAAAATGCATCATTTTTCAACTTTCATTATTTTTAACAAATACACTTTTTTAGCCTAAATCATAGGTATACTGAACAAATATAGGTCTGGAATAACACATTAAAGTAAACAGACATTGTCTTGAACCCATTCAAAACATTAAAACTTGTATCTGAAAAGTGCCCATTTTGCATTTTTTCAAAATGCTGAAAAAGGCATTTTTTAGTAAATTTCAAAATAATTTTATTTTTTTTCCCAACGTCACATTTTATTGTTATGGTCTCCAAAATAATCTTCATATATCACTCTTTTACCAAGAAAAAAATTGGGTGTGTGTTTTTTGTTGTTAAAAAAAAAAAATTGTTCAAAATTTTCTGAAATTTGGCAAAACTTGAAATTGCATTGTGCAGATTAAAGGAAAGTAAGTGGTTAAATTCGTCAATTTCAAAATTTTTCTTATTTAACTCTGTAAAACCATACTGATTAGGAATTGTTTTGATACACAACTAATATTATTCAAAATAAATATCAATAACAGTTGCTATGGAAACACATTACAAAGAACATTGCAGTTAGCTTCAGACCACAATTAATTCCCTTTTTCCATGACCTTTGAATATAGTTCCCAATTATCATAAGAGGTATTTCTTCCTAAGTATTCTGGCTACTGTTTTCTTTGAAATGTTTACTATCTAATTGGTCCTATCAGTTGCATAAATATATTGAAATAAGTAAAACATGTGAAAAAAAAAATATTGTTAAAAGTGAAAGTAGTGATTTGGTCAAAATGAAATTAAGGTAAAATTCACAATGGAAAATCCCTTATCAAATGGCAAAATCAAAAGCTAAAACTCGTCAAAGGAATGAATAACAGCGGTCATATCCTGAGTTGGTACAGCTATTTTCTAATGTAGAAATGGAGGATTAAACCTGGTTTTATAGCTAGCTAAACCACTCACTTGTATGACAGTTGGATACATTTCTAGAGGTTACAGGTAAAACATGCAACTTGAGGTGCGACTATGACAAAATAATTGGCATTAATTAACAAAAGAGATTAACAGAAAACTTGAAATCAGTTTTATTTTGCAGCTAGATGTCTCATAAGATTTATTCTCAGTTATGTCTGGAATCATCTGAGAAACTCAATTATACAACATGGTCTGTGTCTAGAATGAAAGTATATGTTGTTTGTGGCCCTAAGATTCAGCCTTTTCCAATGAATCAACAAAAGAACCAAATGAACCTTTTGGTAATACTTGAGGTTTCTGTTCCTGGTTATTAGAACTCAATTACATTGTTAGTGAATGAAGGACATCTTCTATATTTTGTGGAAAAACAGTTGTAATAATTTTCTTCATTCTTTCCAGTATGTATTACAACTTTTAGAATGCATATTTTAGGAACTCCTTTCTTCTTCTGAAAAACACCTCATCCTAACTGCTTGTAAAAATTCATTAACATGGTGAAATTCATGATCTGGAAACTGCTGGATTATTTCTAAAAAAAGAAAGTATTTTATTTTACAAACTTAATCAAATATGAGGTATAAAGCAATTTAGACTAGTTTAGATATTTTTTTCATAATGATTGATGCTTACACAAAATTCAAAAGATAGTTTTGTTTTTCTCATGGTTAACTTTTGAGTACATTATTTATGCACTTTTTATACATCATTTACAGGACTATTATGGCATACCATTGTCCGTTTGTCTATTGGTCATCAACATGTCGGACATGAACTCAATAAACTGCTGCGCCATGAGTGCATGATACGCCCTTCGTCTTGTGTGTAGGTTTTATGCCATAATTATCAATATTTTCGGAGATACAGCTCGACATGTGGAAAAAAAAACTTGCATACCAAAAAACTCAATAACTCTAAATATAAACATTTTGAATCATCACCAAAATTTTTTCTCAAGTTACAGTGCGACATGTTTCCACCAGACAGACAGATGGGACAGACGGATGACATTTGTATACCATAATACGTCCTGGGCATATAAAAATGTTTTAACCAATTTGCATAGATAGAACCAAGCTTGATACAGCTCTGAATTTGGATTGTGATTAAACATTTGACAATTAAGCTATTATGGTTCAATATCCAAACTCTAAATAGATTCAGCATGTCAAAGAACACCAAGATTTCAATTTTTGTTGAAATCAAACAAAGTTAAATTTGGGAACTTGATGTGGACCAACTTGAAAACTGGGCCCATAATCAAAAATCTAAACATGTTATAAAAAATCTAAACACATGTTATCAATAATCTAAACACATGTTATCAAAAATCTAAACACATGTTAAGATTCAGCATAACTAAGAACCCCAAGAATTCAATATTTCTTAAAATCAAACTAAGTTTAATTTTGGACCCTTTGGAACTTAATGTAGACCAATTTGAAAATGGGACCCAAAATCTAAAATCTAAATACACAGTTTGATTGAGCATATCAAAGAACCCCAGGAATTCAGTTTGGTGAAATCAAACAAAGTTTAGTTTTGGAACCTTTAGACCTCAATATGGACAAATTTGATAACAGGGCCCAAAAATCACAATACATGGTTAGATTCAGCATGTAAAAGAACCCCTTACATTATTTTTTTGTAAAAATCAAACTAAGTTTAATTTTGGACCCTTTGGACCTTAATGTAGACCTATTTGAAAACAGGACCCAAAATTAAAAATCGAAATACACAGTTAAATTGGGCTTATCAATGAACCTCAAGAATTAAATTTTTGATAAAATTAAACTAAGTTTAATTTTGGACCCTTGGGATCTTATTAATGTAGATCAATTTGAAAACGGGACCCATAATTAAAAATCTAAATAGACAGTTAGATTTGACATATCAAAGAACCCCAATAATTCAATTTTTGATAAAATCAAACAAGTTAAAACAAGTTAAAAGTTTAATTTTGGACCCTCAATGGACCAATTTAGAAAAAGGTACCCAAAATCCCAAAACTTAATACATGTTTAGATTCAGCACATTAAAGAAACCCCAAAATTCAAGAATAAAACTGCATTGAAATTGTTCAAGAAATAAGCAATTTATAAAAAGTAATAGAAAAGTATTGTTTCTGAGTCATGTTTCTCCCTATTGCATAACTATTTCTGATTAAAAGAAAAATTTGGCTCTAATTTTGGCCTATTGATGTTATAATCACTTGTAACCATTAACATTGGTATTAAGTATAGCATGTATAGATTCCCAAATGATGTTGACTGGAATTGGACAAAAGATTTTTTATTAGATTAACAAGTGTGGACACAGATGAGTGTGGATAGTATGTATGGATGTTTGACAGTGTCTTATGACAAAATGAGTTCTATGTTTTTTCTATATGGTGTTATTAACTATGTTGCACGATGACAACCAATCTGAGCATTATGAGTGTTATTTATTAAATTTTTTATGCCCCCACCTACAATAGTAGATAGGCATTATGTTTTCTGGTCTGTGGGTCCGTTCGTTCGTTTGTCCCGCTTTAGGTTAAAGTTTTTGGTCAAGGTAGTTTTTGATGAAGCTGAAGTCCAATCAACTCGAAACTTAGTACACATGTTCATTATGATATGATCTTTCTAATTTTAAAGCCAAATTAGACTTTTGACCCCAATTTCACGGTCCATTGAACATAGAAAATGGAAGTGGGAGTTTCAGGTTAAAGTTTTTGGTCAAAGTAGTTTTTGATGAAGCTGAATTCCAATCAACTTGAAACTTACTACACTTGTTGCATATGATATGATCTTTCTAATTTCAAAACTCATAACTGCTCCAAAAGTAATCTGATAGAATTTCAAGCATTTTAAGCCAATATTATCAACATCTACTAATGAGTCTTAATATGTCTACATATCTAAAAAGTCATAGTATTCAAAAGGTAATGCAAAATTATTCCTTTTCATTTTTTTTGTTATATGGATACACATTTGAGTGATACATGTACCAATACAATATTTGTTGTGGTATGAAAGTGCAGTAATTAGCATTTACTGTAACTATGTTAATTCACACAAATTGAAAAATAAACAAATGAATGGACCAGATGCTCCGCAGAGCCCAGCTTTATACGACTGCAGAGGTCGAAGCCTGAACAGTTGGGGCTAGTATTGACACAACATTCAAGCTGGAAACAGCTCTGAGTTTGAATTGTGATTAAATAGATGACACAGCTTAGGTTTCTGACACAGAATGAATGTGGTCTAATGAACTTAAATATTTGTTTTGCTTTTGTGTTAGGAGCAATTCACTATGCTGCTGAATATTAATCCTTTCAAACAAAAATATCTAAAGAAATTTTCTTTTTAATTTCTGAAATGAGAAACATTTAGAGGAGACAAACTTCAGTTAAGAGATCAGAAACTAAAAAAATGTATAATTTTTCCATTTGTAAAAGGGCATACCCTAGAAAGTGCTTGCAATCACTGAATGGTTATTAATGACTGCTTTAATTTATCAGTTGGTAATAAAGTGAATATTGCATTGTATATTGTATAATTGATTTAAGTTGACTGAACAAAGAAAGATAACTCCAATTTTCAAAGAAGATTTCATAAAGCATTGGTATTAGGTAATTCAAGAACCATTCTGGACAAACTCCAATTAAGGGTCTTGAATTTACAAAAATGTTTGTTTTTGGTCCGTAATTATTAGACTGTTTGTCCCATAACCCACACAATATATCCGAACCTTCTACTTATGGTATTAAACATTGTGGTACAATTTCAGAACAATTGAAATACTTATACACAACTTTTTAAACCGACACTAGATTAAAGCTTGTTTTGGGCACCTTTGTACCCCTTATTCCTAAACCTTAGGGACCATAACCCCCAAAATCAATCCCAAGCTTCCTTTTGTGGTTATAAACGTTGTGTTATAATTTTGTTGATTTCTGTTGACTTATAATAAAGTTATTATCCAGAAACCATCTTTCGGACAGGATACCAATTTACGACCCCAAATTTTTTGTGGTTGTATAAAAATGTTGAACATGTGCAATGAAGTATAGTTTTAGAAATCGATTAGGGAGCTACCATTTGATTTTTATGGGGGGGGGGGGGGGGGGGGGCTAGGATGAAAAATTTTGTCCTGCCCTTTTTTTTAGTTGTAATCTCTGTCCTGCCTTTTTATTTTTCAGTCTATTCGGTCCTGCCTCTTTTTTTCTTAGCTTATCCTGACTTTTTTACAACAATTGTCATCCTGCCTTTTTTTTTTTTGCCAAGTTACTCATCCTGCCTTTTTTTTTTACTCAAAATCCTGTCCTGACTTTTTTTTCAAATTTCATCCTAGCTCCCCCCATAAAAATCAAATGGTAGCTCCCTTAGACTGGATAGGCCTTATAATTTTTTTCCCTCCTAATTGAAGGACCGTTTACACTCAGGGCCGAGTCATCAGCAGGCAATACAGATGTATTAAAACAACCTAGCATCATATTGCTAGTAGTGGGAGTAGCATTGTTCGGTAAATTTGTTCCCACTTTTTTTTATAAAATGTATGGTTCAAATCAAAATAGAATGCTTTTATCTCCTGAATACTTACATTGTACATAGAGATGATACTACTTTGACAAATCCTTGTCCATTAGAGTTGTCTGTCAAATCTTAATTTCACAAAGAATGAATTGCATAACAATGAACTGAGCTCAAAGCAAAGTACTTTAATAATACACTTAGACAAAGAGCTAAATCCAGTGATATACTTTGTACTACAGGTCCTTCATGACCATCCATCCACCCAAACCATATCTCAATAACATTCCATACTACATGATTGGATTCAGAAGTCCTGAAAAAGACATGACTTTTTTATCTTGTTTTAAGTATATATGCACAGGTTAAACTTAAACCTTTATTGTGGATATAATCATTCAGTATCTAGCAACTATCAATTTGCTTCATGCACATATTGATATAGGTTGATTGCTCCTCTGTTGGAAATTAGAACACACCTCCATCTAATTTTAGTCAACTGACGAAGAAAAATTCAAAACTATATAAAATGTTATCTAAGACTTGTCAGTGTCTATTTCCTTTGCCACTGAATAAGATTCCATATTTACAACCAATGAAAATAAAATATCCCTCTAATAGACTTAGCATTGAAATCGTTTTCTAAAATGGTAGTTATGTGGAACCTAGAACTAAAAAAATTGAAACAATATATCTTAAATATTTCAAATGCATGTACATTTAATAATTCTCCAAAATTCACTTTATTTTTCCTTTTTTGGTTTTCTGTTGGAGACTGTATATTGACCTCTATGTAGCCTTTTCAACTTATAAAAGGGGGGATACATTTCCATAGAATTAAACTTTTCTGAAAGAATTGATTCCATTTATTTTCAATAAACAATAAATATTGAAGTCTATAACAGGCATCTAGGAACAGGCTCAACATTATTTCTAAACATGTATTAATATATACCAAAATGTGGACAAACCTACATTAAATATTCTACTTCAACGACTTTAATTAGTGGAGTAGATCAAATTAAAAAGTCACAATGGTTAAAAACTCCAATGGCAGTCTTTCCTGCTAAAATCTTGATGTGTAGAATGTGATATACCATTTTTGGGTCTATATACTGTCCTTTAAATTTAGGTCATTTTGACACGGCAAAATATGAAAAAAAATGTAAACTATGGTCTGGAAAGCACACAGTTTGTGATATTTTAAGGTATCTTTACTAAGAAAACCTGCAAATCTCAGTGGCAGATCCAGAACTTTTCAAAAAGGTGTGGGGGCTCTGATGGACCAGAGGGTTGCCCACTCCCATTAAGCTTCAATGATTTCTTACATATATGTCATAAGCTAAATTTCCCCCACCCCCTTGGTCTGTCTATGCATCTGTTTATCGTTCTGCGAAATAGTACTAATACTAATTTTTCCCCTCCCTTACCTGGCCCTAGACAGTTGCTTACCTTTGTAAACATTTTATAATTATAGTCAGGTATATATTGAGTGAGAGTAACTTACATAGTAGTTAATGGGACTCTTTTTCACACGGTTCTGTGAAATATAATACGGCAAATATATACCCGTACATACTATCCGCATAACACAGAAATCTGATAGATTTTCACTCCTCTGGGAAAAATCAACCTGTGAAATGAAATACCATGCCTGGAAAAAAATTACCGGGACAAATTATCCTCAGGATAAAATATCACAGAGGACGAAATAAACCGTTACATTACATGAGAAGCCGGTTTGGTTACAAATAATTATGTCACGTGAAGGCGCACTGACGTCACAATTTGCATAAATTTTGCAATACACTACAGTTCACTCATACAGAACCCATTATCATGCAAACATGCAACGTGAATGTGATTGGTTATCAAATAATACAGAATTTATGCACGTACAGTTAATATAGAAGAAATTAGTTCATCAAATGTGAGTTCGTGATCTTGTGGTTAAGACCGATGGCTACAGTGCTGAAAGTCCTGAGTTAGATTCTCACTTGGGGTGCTAAAAATATCAGTACATCAGAAGGGTAATTTTCACCCTCTCACACACATCTTTGTTAATGTTCCGGGATTGTTGAAAACTTGCATATTCATCAATATTTGATTTTGTGGTTTTAACAATCCAGACAGACAAATAGCAATAAGGTGTTTAGGAAAACATGACCTAAAACCTCCTTCATATATGACAAAAATACATGGGAACTCATATTGAATGGTCAAATGTGTTCAATATGAAAATTGAAATTAAGATGGTAAAATCAAATATTAGCCGTTACTGTAAATGGACTTAAAGTATGACTTTTCAGCAAATTTAAAGGGAAATGACACGGAAGGGGCCCAATAGTGTTCAAGGGGAGCAAATGCTATTTAAATTAGTATGCAGGTTTTAAATATAGAGGGAAGTTGAGTCATCTTTTTGGGTGAAGTTAAATACTGACTAGTGTGTGGTTCTCATTGGGTCTAAGCGTGACCAATATTGACAATTTTTCGCAAGCGTGAAACGTGAAAGTCAAATTATTGTGTCATGAAAACGGGAAATGAGGTCTGTCGTGAAAACGGGAAATGGGGTTCTGCAGGACCCCGGAATGTAAGCGGGATATGGGAATGTGACAAAACAGTAAGTGGGATCTGGTATCAGAACACCACCCCCCCCCCCCAAATGAGACCCCCTTATGTAGATTTATCTTCTAATTCTATATAAAAAAAACACAACTAAGAACTACGTTTAATTCACTTTGACTACTGATATGCAAACCTAGAAATATTTCATAAAATAGTGATTGAAAGATTCATAACACTTTGAAAGGATAATTCAGACACGTGTTACGCGGGGAGCATGTTTTAAATTTGTTTACAAATAATAATGTCACGTGATCGCGCACTGACCTCAAGTTGCATCGCCCTTACAATTCACTAATACAGTCATGACCATTTTCATGCAAACATGCAACGTGAATGTGATTGGTTATCATATAATACAGAAATAATGCATGCACAGTTTAAGAAGAAATTAGTTCAATAAATCGATGCGATTTTCACTTTTGACACGAATAGGTCGGGTTGACATTACTGTCATCGGAGATAATATTGAGATAAATGGGATAAAACGGACCGTCAAAAAGGTCTAGAGGAGCACATCAGTAGAACCTTAACATTAATAAGTAATACTTACCAAAATTTCTCTAATTAAAGAACTATATAACTGAAATTTCACAAAGATAACGGTAAACATTTTGTTGATGGTGATGATGCTATTATCGATCCGTTGAATTCAGGGTCAACGGAATTTTTTGCGTTGCGTTTAAATCATTGAGGCCATCTATTTTTATTGCGGGTTCCACATATATAAATCGGAATTAAAGAAAAAATGGAATGTTGTTAGCAGAATCAAAACAGAAATGATGAACATTGCAACATTTTCAGCAAAATATAAATAGGATGGAGGATCTGTGTATTCACATTATTTGTAAAACTCTCCTTATTCATGTGAAGCGTGTGCTTTACATCGAGGCTTGCTATGCTTATCATTGACGCCACAGTACTTCAACCAATCAGACAATGTTTATTTTGGGCATTTGACTTTTTTTAACTCAGATTTTGGAATATTTTAATCGAAATTATAGAAAAATGGAATGTTGTTAGTACATATAAAATAGAAAATGATGAATACTTTTAGCTAAAGATAATTTGGATGGGAGTTCTGTGTATTCACATTATTTGCACAACTCTCCTTACTGATGCCATATTTTGGAATTTCCGTGACCTAAATGGTTCGCGAAAATTAATATTTTTATATATAGTATAGTAATGAACCCCCCCCCCCCCCCACTTTGCCAAAAAAAAGGGAGATCCTATATATAGCTAGTTTGTGGGGGTTGGGTAAAACGTTTAAACACAATTTTAAAATATTGATTGAGAAACTGTTGTTGTTGATTTACAAGGCAAAACACTTTTTAATCTGTCTGTCTAAATAGTACCTGTGATAAAAATTCCATGATGCTACTTATAGAAGTGATGCTGTTTCATTCACTTAAATTCTTGCCTGTGTTACATCACTCTGAAAAATAAAAGGTTTCTGATGAATTCATGTTACATAAAGCACATAAAATATTGACTCTGAGTGATCATGGCTGACCTATACTGTTTACTTCTATGTTCTTTGATCTCTAGTAGGGATATTATTCATTGGCAATAATACAGCAAACAAATATTTCATTTTTGCAAGTACATTGTGTAATAGTTTCTAGGGGTTCAATTCTATGCAATAACTTTATGATTATTTTTGATATAACATTTGCTTTCTGTACACCTTTTCAATAACAGTTTGCATTGATAAAATTTCTTTAAATGAATAAAATTGAGAATGGAATATTTATTACAATGATTACACAACCTTAGGAATAATGGATGTCAGCACTTCTGATTGTGACAAATTTTACCTTTCAACTGATGAGTTATGGAACTTTGTTAATTGGAAAATATCCCTTATGTTAGATGTCTTGGGACTATAGTGTAAACAAGCAATTTGTCAGGTCGAAAAAAAAAAACTTAGTTTTTGTTGGATTTAAAAGATTTTTTACTATATAGATTATAGTCAGTAGTTGCAAAAGACTTTAATCTTCGATAATACGTGATTATTAGTGTGCTTGGTTGGATATTTGTTCAGATAACTTAAATATGGATCAATATATGAACTTTCCTATGTGTACAAATGGCGGAAGTGGTCACTTCGTTAACAACTCAATGATGAATCCAGGACTTGTACCTGTAAGTACTTATAACTATTCAGTAGCATCTTCGTCTGAAAGAAAACGTCAGCTGTCAGATCAAATGTCAAATTATATTAATGAACCTGGAACAGAGCACAAAAAACCAAAATGTGATTCTAGCGTATCGAGTGCACCCATGTTTGAAAATACAAATAGAGTTGAGGCATTGATTTTACAGTTATCATCAAACTTTTCAAATATGAGTGAAAAATTAGATAAGAGAATTAGCGAATTGGAAACAAATTTTGAGGAAAGGGTTTCAGAGAAGCTCTCTGAAAAAATTTCTGTTATGATAGACAATAAAATGAAAGAAAAACTAATCGAAGTTAAAACAGAAGTTAAACATGAACTTGATGGTATGAAATCCAAAATAGAAAATTTAGAAAAACAGGTATCTGAGAATAAAACTAACAGTACATATAAAGATTCGTTGCGCAATAAATTCATTATCAAGAACCTTGAATATGATGATCGTGAAAAAACTGACCCAGAACTGACAAAACATAAAGTACAAGGTTTATTAAAAGACTGTTTAGGGCTCAGTAACGTTAAGCTAAAAAGTGTCTCCAGAAAAGAAAGTAGAGGAAAATACCATGGCTTGATTATTGTGGAAACTGACACATTTGATAGTAAAAGGGATATTATGAAGAGCAAAGCTAAACTAAAAAACAATAGACTTTATGCTAATGTCTACATTGAGAACGACATGTCGCCAGAAACGAGGAACTTTCAAAGTACCGTTAGAACTGTACTCAAAGAAATGGGCAAGGAAAAGAATTTCAAGTTTGTAGGAAATCGACTGTTACCAAAAGAAACATAGGACATACTGCGGCTTGGTGTATGGAATTGCAGGGGATGGTCCACCAAAACGAATGACAACTCAATATTCCGCGAGAAATTGCTAAACTATTCGAATTGTGATATTTTATGTATATGTGAAACATTTTTACGTAAAGATGAGTTTTTAACTGTTGATGGTTTTAGATTTTATGGTAGTAATAGGAAATATATACACAAAAAAGCAACGCGAGGGTCAGCAGGGGTTGGTGCTTTCGTGAAAGAAGAATTGTTGTATTCATTTAATATTGGTATTATAGATGATACTACGGAAGGAATAATGTGGTTAGAATTTTCAGATAAGTTTTCCAAAAAATGCTTCTACGTAGTGGCATGTTATTTACCCCCTGCTGACACATGTAGGCCAGTGGATGCCGACGTTTATTTCCAAACTCTTTTAAACCAAATTTATTCATACCAACATAAAGGAAAAATATTTATATGCGGTGACATGAACGCACGTGTAGGTGCTTATTCTGATTTTATAGAAGGCGTCGATTTAGTGAAACCACGAAATGTTATAGATCATGTAGAAAACCACCATGGTGATGTTTTCGTGAATTTTTTAAGTGATGTCAATTTTGGAATGTTAAATGGACGATATAATGATAACGAATTTACATGTATATCAACAAACGGTAAATCGGTAGTAGATTACATATGTGTTCCCTATGAGGATATGGAATTTGTCAGTGATTTCAAAATAGTATCAATGTCGGAAATTTCTAATGATATTACATATATTCCTGATAGTTTACCGGATCACTCATTGCTTTATTGTGATTTTAAATTATCTGTCGATTTAAAACCGAATTCACAGCATGCACCGATCAGTAATACACGTATAAAATATAATTTTGGAGCGGTTCCTAGTGATTTCTTACTGAATCAGGAAATTCAGGTGAAATTAATTGAAACAATTGAGAAAATTGAAAATTATATAGAAATATCAAATGACGTGCAAAATGCATACGATGAGTTTCAGGATCTAGTTAAATGTGAAATCAATAATAAATTACCAACTTATAACAATGCTGCTGGTCGTGATAAACGTAAGAAAATGTGTTATAAACCGTATTGGAATGAAAATCTTTCAGCCCAATGGAAGACCGTATGCAAATCCGAGAAGAAATGGTTACGTTTCACCGGTCCGAACTGTACAAAGCGTAAATTGAAGGAAGAATATTGTGTAGAAAGAAAAACTTTTGATCGCTTAAACAGAAAATTTAAAAGACAATTTCAGAGTCAAGAGCGACAGAAACTTGAAGACAAACTCGATGAGACTAATCAGCGTGACTTTTGGAAGTCAATAGGAAATTTAGGCATCGCTAGTAACCGTAAACGTTGTATACCATTAGCTATAGTGGACGAGGATGGAAACGAGGCAACGGATAAAAATGTTGTACTTAACAAATGGAAAAACGATTTTCAGACTTTATTCCATCAAAATGGTAACAGTGACTCGGACCTTGATGAATCAACATTTAATACTGAAGTCGATGTTTCGCCGTTAAACGAACCTATCTCCAGGGAGGAAGTTTTACAGGCAGTATTACGTGCAAAGTTGCGCAAGGCAGCTGGAATAGACGATATTCCAGCTGAAGTTTTGAAAAATGACACCGCAGTAAATCTATTATTCCAAATTATAAGTGGGTGCTTCAACATTGGGAGAGTTCCAACTCAGTGGACTAGTGGAATCATAAACCCTATTCTTAAACAAGGAACAGATGATGACAGACAACCATTGAATTACAGGGGGATAACTTTAATTTCAGTGCCTTGCAAAATTTATTGCAATATTCTCAATCACCGTCTTAATTAGTACCTGGCTTGAGAAAAACAACGTTTTATGCGACGAACAAAATGGGTTCAGGAAAGGTCGAAGCTGTGAAGAACATATCCATTCTCTATATTCCGTCTTAAACGATCGTAAAATTTCTAGAAAATCGACATATGTGTGTTTTGTAGACATGCGCAAAGCTTTCGACACCGTACAACATAACTTATTATGGTATAAACTTCAGAAAATTGGTGTGCGTGGAAAATTTTTAGCAGCAATTGAGTCTTTATATAAGGAAGTCAAATGTACTATTCGTGTTAACAATGACCATACCCCGTGGTTCAACGTAGAGACCGGAGTGAAACAGGGCTGTATCATATCACCGACATTGTTTTCTGTGTATATCAATGACCTCTCACAACGTATCAATTCCCTTGAGTGTGGATTACAGCTTGATGACTTTTGTCTCAGTATACTGCTTTATGCTGACGACATAGCTTTAATTGCACCCGATGAAAGTAGTCTTCAACGCATGCTTGATATTGTGTCTGACTGGTGTACAACATGGAAACTGTCCATAAATGTGAATAAAACTAAAGTCGTTCATTTTCGACCGCAGTCTTTCGATCGTTCTGAATTTAACTTTAAATGTATGGAGAATAATATCGATTATTGTGACTCATATAAATATCTTGGTGTCTGGATGGATGAACATCTTACATTTACGAAAAACTCAAAAGAATTAGCTAAAGCAGCCAGTCGTGCTCTAGGAAGTTTAATGACAAAAGTGGTATTAGCAGGAGGAATGACTCATAAGGTGTACACTAAACTTTATACAGCTACGGTGGAACCGATATTACTATACGGTAGTGGCATTTGGGGCACTAAATCGTTTAGTGCTATTTCAGCTGTACAAAACAGAGCCTGCAAATATTTTCTCTCCGTTGGAAAACTGACCTCGAATGTAGCTACTCGCGGTGATATGGGATGGACATCTTGTCACACAAAACAACGAATACATTACTGTAGGCTATTGTGTAGACTTCTTCGCACCGAACAAACTAGAACATCATATAAAATATGGACATCTAGGAAGAAAAAGGACTGGGCTTTTGAAGTTGACAAAATTGTAAATAGTTTAAACATTAGAGATATTGTGTATGACTTGTCTTATTCCATAAAAACTGTTATGAAAACTGTTATTGAAAAATTGGTAGAACTCGACAATACAGAGTGGCACAGAGAACTTTTCAATGATAGGCGCAATATACAAAATGGTAATAAATTACGCACATATAGACTGTTTAAAAACAATGTAAAAACTGAACCGTATGTTTGCCTAAATATGGCCAGGCCGGAAAGACGAACTATGGCTCTGTTTCGGTCCGGTGCACTACCCCTTGCCTACGAGAGCGGCAGGTACTCCAGGCCGCCTATTCCGATAGAAGAAAGACTCTGTGTGTTTTGTAACCTTGGTTATGTAGAAAATGAAAAACACTTCCTTCTTGAATGTGAACTTTATAGTGACTTACGGTATAATTTATTTTCCGAATGCTCCAAATATATTGATCACTTTAGCAATCTTGATATGGACGATAAATTTATACAAATCATGAACTGTTCAAGTATCCAACACTATTTGTGTAAAATGTTACATAAGTTTTTTATTCGAAGAAAATTATTTTCATAACAAATTTATTTTAATCAGAATTTACAACTGTTCCTTAACGTAAATATTTTTACCAGTAGAAAATTTTAATACAGGCAATAATTTTTAAGCTTTATATTACATTGTTTACGTCAATTTTAATCATAGTCAAGAAATTATTATATATTCAGATTTTTAATTTGTTTTTAAAAACTTTGATATAAGAAAATTTTACAAGTATAAGAACTACGATATAGGAAAATTTTATAAGTATAAGAAACAATTTTAATGAGTAATGTTTAGTTGTTTTAACTATTGATCAGTAATTGTATAAAGTTTTATAATGTTAGTGTCTCATAAGTCAGTATTTATGGCTGGATATTGATTGTTTTATGTGTAAATATTATAATTGTTGTATATGTTTTATGGCAATCAATATGTGACACTTTAATAAACAAATTTATACTTGTGTTTTATATTTGTATATTGGCTGTCTTATATTGTGTATATACTCTGTATGTACTGTATATTTATGAATTTCAAGTAGTGAGACTATAATAAAATATTGAATCTGAATCTATATTGATGTTAGATAGCATTGCTCAGCAATTGCATAAAATACAAAGTTAATTGTAGTTCATAGTATAAATAGAATTTTCTTAAATTTATTGTTTTGGGGAAATACAGGGATAAATTATTTGCCAAAAAATTTTGGAAGAATAAAAAAATTACTAAAGTTGGTTGATGTGGTCTGATAACATACATCTTCTGTTGTTTCCATCTTTTCTGATATGTTGGCAGATTCCCTTTTCTTCTTGTTGATTTAACCTTTAAAATAAATTTTAATTAATACTAACAGGATCTAAATACTAACAGCATCTATAATAAGCTGAAATATTTGCTTGTAATAAAAATTAAATAGCAAGATATAAATTTAAACAGCAATTAATTCCCTTCATATTCAATCACTGTATCTTACTAAATATATAAGGCATTAGCAGTTTAAAAAAATATTTTCTATTTATAGGGAAAGTAATTTTATATTTTTGATTATGTAAGAATAATGATTATTTACACAACAATTAAATTGATTCAGCTTATTAATATAGAGAATAAAAATAAGAATCAGCAATATAAACAGCAAATAAGTTTTGTAATTTTTGTTTAAATGCTTATTTTTTCATAGACAAATAAACATTATTATGATACAGTTATAGTATAATTTGTTAAATAAATTGGGTGCAATTTGTGAAAAGGATAAGACTCTCCAATATATTTTTTTCTAGCCTTCCTGACTCAGGGAATGTAGCAATTAGTCTCTATTCTTGTATGTGAAGACTTTGTATGACATACATGTATATCATAATAGTATTACTAAACACATGCTGAACCTTTTGTGAAGATACAAGGATTACTTTTAAACAATATATTGTTATTACCTCATTTCCCCTTCAAGTACTGCATCATTGACATCTATTCTTATTTTCTTCAGAAACAAAGTACAACATGCTGGAAAAAATTATAGCAATTATTTATAAAACTACAGTAAAACATTGAAACAAGTTCTGTGTTAATCTTTAATGTATTGCTGTTCAAGATTTATTAATATTGCATACCAATTATACTAAACCATTCACAGATGTTCAACAGAGTACTCATCTATTTTCTATCATTATACAATTTTTTCTAGAATAAATTTTTTTCAATAAAACTTTTTTTGGGAAGCTTGTTATTTACAGCTTCAAAACATTGTTAAAAGATACTCCTTATTTGGGATGTTTAAAAAACCCTATCAAATCTCAGGGTGGGGGAGGAGGGATATTGAATACACATCTTATCTTGGGTCAGGGGGTGGGAAGGGTGATATTGAATGCAAATCAAATATTCATATTCACAACCATGGTGTTATGTAAATAGGAGTTTTAAAGTTTTGACAATTTTACCGCAAAAGGACTGTTTTGAAATAAATATCAAATAATTCATAAATTGTAAAAATAATAGATTAAAACCATGCACTCATCATTCAGGGGTTCAATAGGGTTTACCAAACAAAGAATAATTAATATAATGCCCAATTATTGAATTACAAAATAATTATGAACATTATGATTGGAGATAAGTAAGCACCAAAATTAAAATAGAGAATAATGGGATGCAAAATTAAGAAGAATAACTGTGGAAAACAAAATAATAAGGTAATACAATATAGATTATAAATCACAGAATGGAGGACAAACATTAAAAAGAAATCAAATTATTACAAAAAATCTAAATTTTAATTATAAAATCATTTTCCTTAGAATTGTACAGAATAATTATTTGTTTTAAAAATATAGAAAATGTGTACAAAGTAAATAATACATAAATATTATATAACCCCAATTCTTACACTCATGAAAGGAGGTAAATTAAATATCTGTTTTGAAACTTATTTAATACATAGAAAGTGCTCCTTTTTTCATTAAAAGACATGTTTGCATTGTCTTAGTAATTGAGAATGTTTTAACAAATAATCAATGATGAATGATAATAATGAAAATTTAAATATTACATAAAATAATCAAAACTATAAAAGGGGAAAAAGGGGGAGGTCATGTCAAGTTCTTTTTATTTCCATTACTCACTTTCTTTCCAGTTAATAAGATGAATAAAATCCTTTTCCTTTGGCCCGCCACTTGCTAGTTTAAGGCTAGTTCTGTAAGGTACCGACTTGAGTCCAGAATCCTTGATGTGGTCAATATCTAGATGAAAACTTTTTGTTGGCATAACATGCGACGTGCACATTTGAATTGTTGTTGTTTTTTCATTTAATTGAAATGGCTGGTAAAAATACAATATTGATGTGAAGATCTAGAGCTACTGGTGGTTTTAGACCATTCTCAGACAAAATAGCAAATATTTGGTATGCACTGCCTGTGTTTCACTGTTTCAGTGTTTGGCAAGAGCTTGATGAGTTCATCACAACCCACAAACTTTGGAGAGAAACTGCACTACATAGTATCTACCTTGATATATCTTATTTTTACCAACATTATGATGGTTTTATCAGTGTCTGCATTTCGTCTGCACTTTATTTTGGGCATTAACAAGTTTCAAGTTTCAAGTTTTTTATTTCTCAAAGACCCCAACAGGGGTATGTGAACAATAACAAATACTACATAAGTATTCATAATATAACAAATAACAAAGTATCAAAGTAATGCAGTGAACATTATAAACATTCATTAACATATATACATTTGAAAAAGTAATGCATTTAAAGGAAGACAGTAAACTTCAAATGGACATATTAATGGTGAAACAATATTAGTTTAATTAACAACAGATAGTACAATTTTACAAAATTTTGCAATTTTAAGAACAACATTGTAAGAGTCGGAATTAAATAATTCATAAAATTTGTCAGTATTATGATTGGTAATAAGATTACAAGGTAATAAAGATTTCCTTTCATTATTGAAAAAAGTACAATTAAATAAATAATGATATTCATCACCTAATTGGTTTTTGTTACAAATGTCACAAATTCTGTCGTCACGTTCTATACCCCAAAAGCGACCCCTTTCAATAGGGAGTCGATGATTTAGACATCTAAAATTGCATAGGGCTTTTTTCAAATCATCTGGTAAATTAAGTAAATAAAATTCTAAACCATGATTATATTTAAAAATTCTGTAGTAACCCTTGTACTTCCTGTTGCTCCTTTGTGTTTTCAATGAAGAAGAACCATAAGGGGAGATAATTCATAGACACATAGTTGATTTTTTTCAGTTTTCAATCCACATTTTTTTTCTTAAATCAAAAAACACATCCCTGATTTTTTTTTAAATTTTAAATGGGGGGTTTATCTTTATGATTTTGGCAATATTTTCTATAAACTATCTCGGAAATTTTGTCAACGCTTCAATGAATTTTGGTGAAATTTGGTTTTCATTTAGATGTCAGAATCACCCCCTTTTCCAATAGAAAATAAGCATATGTACACAATTGTCAGCCAAATGTGTGATATATTTTTAGAAAGGCAAAGGTAACAGCTTTTAGATGTGATAATTGTCTGCATCATTTACTGTAAGGATTTAGGGAAAATAAGCATTGATATTTAGGAAATTTTTTAGAATTTTCATTGAAAAAAAAAGCCCAAAATCAAAATGGCCGCCATTTCCATAGTAACAAAGCCCAAAATTAATTTCTAAAGTGTTAGTTGTTAATTATATTAGTTATGTAGTATGTGTACAAAGAATCGTAAAAATCTGTGACATAGGTGTGAACACTAATTTTGGTCCTTACAGAGAATGGCTCTTAAGAGCATGAAAACACAGGCGCTTGTAACATGGGCCTGGTCCTTTTTTTATTATTATATCTGCCTCTGGTTATCCTATACTGTATTGCTCAGTCGAAAGCATTTCAACACTGGTAACAGCTAGGTGCGATCGACTCTAATCTTGATTAATTATGAATGTTATAGGATTAAGAAGTGGAACAGTCCGAGTTAAATTAGCTCCATCAAGGATTTGTATAGTAATCATTGGCTCCTTAATTAGTAAGACCGTACTAAGCAACGACAGATTAGAAATTGTCTGCAATGTATTCATCAATTGCCACACCTATTGACAATCCTCGGATTAATCCGTTTCCCTCTTTCCAACTCCGCAAACAGCAGGTGAATCCGGTGTCCTTTTTGCAATTGGCAATCTTCGGGTTAACGTTAACTATGTGCCCCCCTTCCAATCGACAAGCCTCATGTGAACGATCCGTGCATTCATTCCATATCTGGTGCCATTTTTTTCAACTAGGCAAACCGCGGGTGAATCTGATGCCCTTTGTTGAATCAACAAACAGTGGGTGAATCTAATGCCCACCATATTTTCGCGGGTGAATCTGATGCCCTTATTTTCGCGGGTGAATCTGATGCCCTTATTTCAAGTAGGCAAACCGCGGGTGAATCTGATGCCCTTTGTCCAATCAACAACCAGTGGGTGGATCTGATACCCTTATTTCAACAAGGAAAATCGCGGGTGAATAATCTGACGCCCTTTGTCCAATCAACAAACAGTAGGTGAATCTTGTGCCCTTATTTCAACTAGGCAAACCGCGGGTGAATCTGGTGCCCTTTGTCCAATCAACAAACAGTGGGTGAATCCGGTGCCCTTATTTCAACTAGGCAAACCGCGGGTGAATCTGGTGCCTCTTTTCCAAGCCACAAACAGTGGGGGAATCAGGTGTCCTCTTTCCAATCAGCAAACCTCAGTTTAATCCGGTTACCTCTTTCTATAGGGAAGTACGGACTCCACACCCGTCGCCAAAAAGAGGGGGGCGTGGGGTTCGGACGAACCCCCCTTGAAACCAAATAAGCACTGTTAAGGTCAACGTTCTGTTCAAATTGTGACTGTTAAAGTCGGATGTCTGTTTGTTTTGTTCACGCATCGGTCACAATATAAGGGAATTTGATGCGATTGTCGTACAACTGAGAGGTTTTAGCTAGCTATAAAACCAGGTTCAATCCACCATTTTCTACATAAGAAAATGCCTGTACCAAGTCTGGAATATGACAGTTGTTATCCATGCGTTTGATATGTATGAACTTTCGATTTTGCCATTTTATTGGGGATTTTCCGTTTTGAATTTTCCTTGGAGTTCAGTATTTTTGTGATTTTCCTTTTTTTTCATGAGTCCGAATTCATGGCTACGGGCCTGGACTCGATCTAAGTTGCTGTCACATTATCATAGTTCAAATCCAATACTAGTTCAGTATAGTTAAAAACAACCCCAAAGTTATCACAAAATTACTTAACTGGTATCTTCCAGCGATTATCTATTTTGCTCTTTATAGTCTGAATTCAAGTATCTTTACTTTGATAGAATGAGGACCATAGGCGGATCCCCCCTTTTCTGGGAAAATTTTAGTTGATTATATAGAGAATCACTGAAGCATGACCAGAGCGGGTCCTCACTTATGAATATTTGAATTTTCTAGATCCGCCACTGATTTGTTTAAGTATTCCAATTTGTATTTGATTACCAAAAGTATTATATCAGAAATAATCTGCTTTTAGAAGAATAACAAATTTAAGAGAAATTTCTTGTCAATGATATATTTACATACATGTACGTCCTCAGGCAAAGAAAATATATGTACATAGAACATAATGAAGTATGTATAAAATTTGATAATATCAGGTTTATGAATCTTTAATTGGTTTACAATATCGTAAAAGTTGTGACATACAATCCAGGTTGTAAGTTACTATGATGTATTAAATGTATTTTGTCTTTGATGAAAATGATACTTTGACCTCTAATTATCCAAACGTGACAGACTTGTTAATGCTATAGATTTTGTCAAAAGATTATGTTTGTTTTAACATTTTAACGATTATATTGATCTTGAAAAGGTGGAATGAGATATGACAACCGGAATCATTTGGACCCTATGCCCTTTCTTCAATTAACCGTTCAACATCTTACTAGCTGTTATACAGTTTGTTCTTCATAGAAATCAGGGTGGATAAGGGTTCGTCACTTCTGTATTTTTTTGTGGTCCATTTTTCTCATTTCTAAATTTTAAGTCCCTTTTTCCTGTTCTTTATTTTTTGCTGTCCATTTTTTCTATTCTCGATTTTTTATCATCTCATTTTCTCTATTCGTTATTTCATTGTGGTCCACTTTCTCTTTTCTTATTTTTTTGTTGTCCATTTCTCTATTTTTAATCTTTTAATCGTGATCAATTTTACTCTAATCTTTATTCTATGCGGTCCATTTTTCTCATTTCTTAATTTTTGTGGTCATTTTTTTTCTATTCTTTATCTTTTATAGTCAATTTTCTCTTTTCTTTATTATTTCACTTATTCTGTAAAATCCCATCCAGACCCTCATATACATGTTGTATGAGATCCTCTTATTTTCTTATCAGTTTATACATCAGTAACGATTGCTTATATTAACATATGTTAGATTGATTGAGTTGACACAAGCTGTTTCTCTTTAACATAATCTGACTAAATAAATAATAATGTATGATTAATTATTATGAATTCAGTTATTTGTTTTGGTATAATTTCTAAGTGAATTGTTATTTTCGATCTTCATGCATCCACATTGAAATTGAATATATGAAAAACAAAATCTGTTACAAGATGTACAAATATACCATTCGACTACTAGCGCATATAATTAGAATTTTTCATTATATCATTTTAAAGCGGGGACATGCAAGTCAAATAAAAAAGGGGGTTCCAAACATATGTTCTCATAGCTAAGCATAAATGACAAACAAAATAAAAAAGGGGGATCCTAACCCCAAACACCCCCTGGATTTGACACTGTCACATGCATATACATGTACCATAATTTAAATTCAGTAAACACAAATAGTCCCTTGTTCTCACTTTTTGATTTTTATGCCACACCTACGATAGTAGAGGGGCATTATGTTTTCTGTTCTGTACATCCGTCCGTCTGTTTGTCCGTACGTCCCTTTGTCCTGCTTCCGGTTAAAGTTTTTGATGAAGTTGAAGTCCAATCAACTTGAAACTTAGTACACATGTTCCTTATGATATGATCTTTCTTATTGTAATGCCAAATAAGAGTTTTTGACCCCAATTTCATTCTTGTTTAATGTAGGAAATTGTGAATCTTTTCATCATCAGAAATTTGTTTAACTGAAATATAATATTTAAGGGTACATAACACCTTCATGTGCACAAACTGTTTTAATCACATGCTATAAATGTAGAAAATGCAAGCATCTCAGTTTGTCAAAATGCTAGTTATTGAACAAAATTTTCCTGTATATACTGAGAGCAAAGTACTGAAATTCAGAAAAAAGTCCTTTTTAATGCGAATGAGAATGGGCGAGTATCTTAAAAATACCTCACATTTTAATATCTTATAGACTGATCTGTTTGAGTGTTTCATTCTGCAAAATTTGCATGCAATAATTTCTAAATTTACAGTATACATTGTACATCTGTCTGCAACCAGAATATCTATCTGCTTCCCATATTCATCTCGATTTATTTTAGCTTTGATACAGATATAGGCAAAATTCCAGTTCTCTTTTGAGTCAAACTACGTGTATCTCGAAATATTTCTCTGGTCCGGCTGACTTTGAGATAACGAGAGTCAATCGTATATGGAAAGCAAACTCACTAATTGTGTCTAATAATTAACCTACTGTAAACCAACTTATTTTCACAGATACTTTATTTTGTGTTTAGCGCTTTCTTACCCATTTCGCAGCGACTTAATTTCCCAATTCTCAAATTTACTTGATGTAGTGAAGTAAGGAAAAATCCAAGTTTTACTTATTCGCAACGATTTATATTTGCAATTTTTTTCTACACTTGAAAGTCACAAAAATTAAATTGCTCAAGAAAATTATTTGGTGTACAGTATTAGGGAGTAATCCAAGTGAATATTATAATGCTGAAAATGATGAATAACCAATAAGCTCTGTTTCCAATATATATATATATATATGTACGTGTTCTAGTTTGTATTTGTAGAATTATTCTGTCATAAAATTTTGATATGTGCAATCAAAGGGAAATAACTCCAGCTCAATTTATGTCAATAGAAATAAAAGACAGAATTTGATATTTATTCATTTATTTCCTCTTGATAATATAAAGACATCTTAAAAAGAAAAATTAAAAGTGTCAAAAATTAAGTGTATAAAAAAATATGACAACATTTTACATATATATAGCATAGAATTAAACATAAAAAATGACATACTTTTCATTTCACTATGTGGGTATTTTGTCTTTTCTCCTGTCAATCAAGGAAACCTTAAAAAAAAAGTTTATGAATATTCATTTTATTACCTTGGTAATAGTATATTTTATAAAGTGTTTGCTTAGAATAAAAATAGTTCTTTAAAATTATTTGGACAATTTGTTATAACTATGAAATTATTAGTATTCACAAAAATAGAACATTTCCTCAGACCTAGAAAATTAATAATTGGTAAATGGATTAATGCAGCCTTATACCTGAGGGTTTGGATGGGGTTAAATGATTAAAAAATAATGTCCTTAAAAAAAGAAGATAAGAGAAAAGCGGGCAAAAAAAATGAAGATTACAGAAATGCATGGTCTAATTTTTTGAAGATTAGAGAAAAAAAGGGGTTAATTTTTTGAGGATTAGAGAAAAAAGCGGTAAAAATTAAATGTTTACAGAATAACAGACCCCCCCCCCCATCCAGACCCTCATACCTTTTTTAAATGAATACTTCTAATATTAGCATACATAATCTAAGCCTTTTAATACAATGAAATTAATTAAAGTTATTTTTGTGTATCCATGACTACAGAAATAAAAAAATATATAGTTAGTACAAATAGTTTGTGATATTAAATATCACATTTCATTAAAACACAAGTTATAAATAGAATTAAAAACACCATTGACTATTCTATATAAAATGTATATACAATTTTAAATTTTAATATTTACAAGTATAAAATAGAATAAATTCATTTTAGGAATGATTAAAAAGTATCAGCTGGCATACATATTGAGCGAATAGCAAGGAATGTATGGAAAATAAGTTAAAAACAAGAATGTGTCCATAGTACACAGATGACCCATCCACAATATCTATTTCTATGTTCAGTGGATTGTGAAATTGGGGTAAAATCTCTAATTTGGCATTAAAATTAGAAAGATCTGTGCTTAGTTTCAAGTTGATTGGACTTTAACTTCTGACATCAAAAACTACCTCAACCGAAAACTTAAACCTGAAGCAGGACAGACGGACGAACTAACTGACTGATGAACGAACAGACCAGAAAACATAATGCCCATAAATGGTGCATAATAAATGGGGCATAAAAAAATTAGAAACGAAAATACGGTCAAATTTTAAAATATATTCTTTTCTAACATTAACCTTTTTTTTTTTATTAAATGGAATGTGGTTATCTTTATGATTAATGCAAAATTTAAATTTACAGAAAATATGAAACATTTGTTAAAAAATTTCATCAACAACTGACTTTAATCACATATATTTCCAATGTGAAGACTATCATAGAGAAGTAATATAAAAAAAACCCATCTTTTAATCAAAATGCAACAATAGGACTTAATAAAAAGGTATAAATTGTACAATATTACTGCTTACATGCTTAGCTTTAGGTGCAAATTATAACAGACATGAGTAGAAAGTAAAGATAATGTCATAATGAAAAATACT
Organism: Mytilus edulis; assembly: GCF_963676685.1. Taxonomy (NCBI): domain Eukaryota; kingdom Metazoa; phylum Mollusca; class Bivalvia; order Mytilida; family Mytilidae; genus Mytilus; species Mytilus edulis. The sequence continues at coordinate 38,835,295 of NC_092354.1, forward strand.
GATTTGTATTTAAAACATTTTCTTTTACAAACACAGACCCCAAGTTTTGATGTTAAAGGAATTGGCTCTTGGGAATCAGGATTAAGAAGACAATATTGTGACATAAAAAAAATGGTTATTTTTCTTAGAATTAAAGTACAGTGTTTTTAAGGGAGCTGTGCAATAAATGTGCTCACCCTGAATCTTCATTTGGTTCTAAGATAAAATCTGATCAGAAAGGGGATTTACATACAAAAAAAATATTTAATCACTTAAAAAATTAACAGAGAGTGTGTTTTAAAACTCTTCTCAATCAATAAACAAAATTATATGTATATATTTCAGTAATCCTATGTACACAATATTTACATTTATATTTACAAACATGTATCAATGTATGTTGTGTTTTTGTATATATAAATAATGATTTCTTTGATGGCTTTAATTCCAGAGACTTAATTTTAATTTGCCTTTAATTCATTTCTTGCAAATATTTGAAAATGGTATATATGTTTTTTTTTCCTACTTTGAACCAATTAATTAAAAAAAAAAAAAAAAAAAAAAAAAAAAATTGCTTAATTTTACCATAAAATCAACTATATTGAAAAAAAATAATATCAAATGGAGATGCAACTTAATTTGGTTGCTTTTAAAATTCAAAAATCAGAAATTAACCATTAACAAAACTATCCTTAAGGTGGTACCAAACACTACAGGGAGATAACTCAGTAAAATCAGCTAAACGTTTTAATTACGTTGTGTTGTTAAGGGAATATTAAGCTTCTCAATGATCAAAATTAGTGTTTGTCAAACTGCTATATAACCAGTGTAATTTTTCTGATAAAATGGTTGGTTAAAATTTTTTGAATTTTTTTATATTTTTGTCAAAGGCTCAAAGTAAATACTTTGTCAAAATTTTATGAAAAATAAACGAGCCAAATTAATTTTAGAGAAGGTGTTGGGTACCACCTTAACAGTAAAACAAGATACATTATTAACTAAGCCAACATGAAAATTCTCATATAAACATTAACAATCACAGTTTTGATATGGCACACTGCATGTGGATAGTCACAAACTTCAAATTTTACATGAGTCATTTGGGTAAAAGACTTGTGTTCAATTATTGTACTACAGTATATCAGACCTAAACAAATCACTCTCTAGAATATATAATTATTATCAAAAATTATTTTATGAATAATTCTCACATCCAGTTAAAAAACCAAAACAATTATAAGAATCCATTTTCCCCTCAATTTTATTACCAACAGGTACCCACCAATTTTTTTTTTAAATCCTTTACTACATGTACTACCACACCAATTTTTTCCCCTTCAAAACCCTTTACAACAAGTAAATTTTATAGACAAATGCTGCTTGATCCTAAATATTTACATGAAATATAGATATTAAAGTATTTATACACAGATATTGTAGTATTCAATATGGCTCAACTTCAATATGTACATTTTGGTATCATATATTTGTGTAACAATTTAATATACAAAGCTCTAGAAACAATGCTGTACTATTTACTTGTCATGATAATTTCAGAACCTGAGCTAAAAAGTGAGTTTGATACAATACACCTCTTAGTCTGTAGGAAGACAACATACATAAGTGATGTATTGCACATTTAATTAACTCCTTAGTTTTTAACAGTGCATATGCATGTTAAACAAAAAAAATGCTTGCATTCAACACAGCTTTTATCTAATAACAACTGTATGTAAATATTAACTTGGTGTGTAAATTCAGAAATATTTGCAAGCAATTAGAAGTGCAGAATTACTTAATGAAAATTTAGGAAATGCAGTATAAAATGTAAGTTTTTATTTTCCACACACCTAGCTATTATATCACAATTTTTCACAATAAAGAAATTGCTAAAATTTCTGAATTCACAGTTAAGTTTTAAAGGAATGGTTTCAAGTCAATATATAAACAACAAGAACAGACTTTTGTTCACAAAAGTAGATCAACTAATAAAATGAGTTCCCTGTAAGCCTAACAAAATGAATATCCACAAACAAAATACATTTATCTCAAGGACTGGACTTTAATCCACACAAAACTTTAAACTAGCAACTGGAATGGCTTATAGTCCACACAAAAAGTACATCTATTTACAGGAGTGGAATGTAATCCATAAAAACAGTACAACAAGTAACAGAATTGGACTGTACTTAGCAAGGCTAGATCCAGACGTCAGTAGACTGAGATCGTCTGGTACATACAGTATAGTGTCTATAATATGGACAATGCCATTAGTAGCACCATTGTCCATGTGGATCACTCTAGCGGCTGCTGCCTGGTAATACAACGTTACAACTGAAAAATACAAAACAATAATCCTTAAAGATTTTCATAAATTTCATAATTCAAAATTCTATAGCATAGTTAATAGTATTTCTGGGTAGGATTTTTTTTCTGGTATTATATATGCACAGCCATGGTGTAGACTTGGAAGATAACTTTATTGTATTTTAAGCTTGGTTTTCATTCAAAATAGATTTTAATGTCAGAAATTGATTTATAAACTAGTGATGTTAAGCTGAGCAAAGTACGTATTTTAGAAGTTCCATTTTAGTAGCTATTTTGGCTAAAAATGCTATAAATGAAAAAGTCTGTGAAATTGTTACACGTTCTTTGGCATACTCAATGATATTTTAATGGATCAGCTGTAACGGCTTTTCACTTAATATTGGCTAAGTAACAACTTTCAAATTCTATGCATTTCCATCAAACATTTTGGTTTAAGTGAACATCATTCATACGTTTAGGGATGTTGTCACTTCCGTTCCAATGTTGAGCGAGTGGTTAGAAAACTATAAAGCTATAATTCACAAATTATTCGGCAAATTGAATTCTCATAATTGTATTTCAGCACTGCTGTCGTTAGGGAATTGTGATTAATTACCTACAGAACAAATATTATTTCTAGTTTATACTGCACTATGAGGATCAGTAAGACGCTTGATGAGTGTTTATAGTGCAGGGATACAGGCGATCCCCTCTATCTGGTAAATGGCATCATAAAGGCGTGCATAATTGACAAGTTTTTCTGGTGACAGACAAACTTGAAAGCAGTCTATTGGTTTTTCTTATTTCCCATTTTGTCATCCCATGGCCTTTCCTAGCTTTAAAAATTAATTATGGTATGGGTAGTTCTCTGTTTTGAAGGTCATATGTTGAACTGTAGTTGTTTAAGTCCTTGTCCTTCAGTTTTTTGTCTATAATTATATCAATGGCAATCATACCACATCTAGTTAATCTAATATAAAAAGCAATTCATCTTTGAGAGTCAGGATGGGGTTTACAGAATAGAAAGTAATTGGATAATACTACAGAACTAGAGGCTCAAAAAAAAAGGAGAAAAGTAGGCCTAAAAAATAAAAAAATAGATAATAATTACATAAAAAGTTAAAGGATACAGTATTTATGGACCCCCATTCAGACCCTTATCTACAATTTATACTCACATCTATCATTAGATTTGGAGATTTGTATTGAATCACCATGTATAGATCTGTAATTGTACTCACATCTATCATTAGATTTGGAGATTCGTATTGAATCACCATGTATAGATCTGTAATTGTAGTTGGTATTTACTTACATCTATCATTAGATTTAGAGATTCGTATTGAATCACCATGTATAGATCTGTAATTGTAGTTGGTATTTACTTACATCTATCATTAGATTTAGAGATTCGTATTGAATCACCATGTATAGATCTGTAATTGTAGTTGGTATTTACTTACATCTATCATTAGATTTAGAGATTCGTATTGAATCCCCATGTATAGATCTGTAATTGTAGTTGGTATTTACTTACATCTATCATTAGATTTAGAGATTCGTATTGAATCACCATGTATAGATCTGTAATTGTAGTTGGTATTTACTTACATCTATCATTAGATTTAGAGATTCATATTGAATCACCATGTATAGATCTGTAATTGTAGTTGGTATTTACTTACATCTATCATTAAATTTAGAGATACGTATTGAATCACCATGTATAGATCTGTAATTGTACTTACATCTATCATTAGATTTGGAGATTCGTATTGAATCACCATGTATAGATCTGTAATTGTAGTTGGTATTTACTTACATCTATCATTAGATTTAGAGATTCGTATTGAATCACCATGTATAGATCTGTAATTGTAGTTGGTATTTACTTACATCTATCATTAGATTTAGAGATTCGTATTGAATCCCCATGTATAGATCTGTAATTGTAGTTGGTATTTACTTACATCTATCATTAGATTTAGAGATTCGTATTGAATCCCCATGTATAGATCTGTAATTGTAGTTGGTATTTACTTACATCTATCATTAGATTTAGAGATTTGTATTGAATCACCATGTATAGATCTGTAATTGTAGTTGGTATTTACTTACATCTATCATTAGATTTAGAGATTCGTATTGAATCCCCATGTATAGATCTGTAATTGTAGTTGGTATTTACTTACATCTATCATTAGATTTGGAGATTCGTATTGAATCCCCATGTATAGATCTGTAATTGTAGTTGGTATTTACTTACATCTATCATTAGATTTGGAGATTCGTATTGAATCCCCATGTATAGATCTGTAATTGTAGTTGGTATTAGCTAGCGTCTCTAACTCTATCTTCTCACGAAACATCAGTCTCGTTAATATCTAAAAAAAAACAGACAATCTTTATTGAAATACAGAATATATTGATTGATTGTTGGTGTTTTATCATCACTTTAAGCACCGCATTTGGGCTATTTCTTGGCGGTCAGTTGTTATGGGTGGAGAAAGCAGGAGTGCATTGAGAAAACCATAGACCTTCGATAGGAAAACTGATAATCCCAGTCAATTAATATTGGGAGTCAAGTGTACCCACACGACCAATCTAAGTGTTGACTGGCTAGTGATTACAGTAGTAGAGCTACTTAGACCACTTTGCCACCAAAGTCCAGCTTTTAAAATAGAGGCCGCCTTGGTTATTTATTTTCTCCCCTTGATTTAAAAAACCCCACTATAGGTACTACAAGTGAAGCTCACAATATATATGGTACCCCTACCCCTTGAATATTTCATGCTTTGGTTACGAGAAACCCATAGAAAACTTTGAAGAATACTGGTGGTCGGTAGCTTCAAATATTTAGACAATTTTAATTCTGTTTTTTTTTTTTTTTTTTAAAGTTTTCTACAAATAATTTTTACGTCAAGTTGCCATATATTGGTAAGATACCCACTAATAAACAGATGCCTTATATTCTAATAACATAACAATAATACTGTACACAAATTTCATTCTTACTCTTTGAAAAGCATAAGCATTTTTCATGATCTTTTCACCATAGTTAGTATTTGAGAAATAATCAATAGCTGTGGAGTTTGGAGCAAAGAATGTCAGTTGACATGGCGACGATGCTGTTCCACAGTAACCCATATCCCACGGTGGATCCTGTGTCCACGGTGGTATGGTAGCCAGTCCAACTTTGTTGAAGTAATTGTTGATTCCATAATTTGGTGGATATCCTTGCGACTCAAATGTACACTGCTGACTATAGAACCTTCGATCGCTCAAGTAGTTTTTCATACCAAGTGCTCTCATGTAATCGTATGTCCTCCTAAAAAGTAGACAAATAGATACAGCGTATGATTCTACAAGCTGACAACAAACTTCAGTGAGTGCTATAAAGAAAACGTGGTAAGGAGAACTGTTTTTGGTTCGATTCTGTTAAGCAAAAAAGACTTCCGATTCATTTATTTGCATGGATACCAATTTCTGTTGATTGAGGAAAAATTGTATTTTAATAAATCTGATTTTGTGATTTTGCCAAAATTGTGAATAGAAGCTTATAGAAAATATGTACCTTATTAAACATTTAAAATCGTGGTTTATCTTACCTATTGAATCCACAATAATTGCTATCCCGAAAAACATCGAAATAAAACTATGAAACATGATTTCCTATTAGCCAATCAAATAGTTGCTATATAATTTAAGGTATTATAACACAATTGTATTGATTCCACTTTGTTATTGAAGACTTATATATCTATATGTATTATGTAATGTATAAGTCATTGTATGATTACCTATAATTGCTCACATCCACTTTATTTGAACTTTGGTAGTAGTCTCATTGGCAATCATACCTCATCTCCTTATTTTTATATTCAATAAACATGTAATGTGCAGACTAAATTTGTATCATCTGTTTTCTCATAATAATTTTATTGTTGGTGCAATAAAAATTCTTAAAAGCGAAATAGGTTAAATCTATGTTAACTTAATGAATATGTTAACTTATTCAAAATCCTATACTTACAGCAACCAGAGATCACTACAGATAAGATTGGCCAGATCTAGGTAAGGTACACCCATGATTGTATCTATGAACTGTATTCTGCCATTGGTACACTCAATATCAGCCTGTGTAACCTTGGCTATTACTGTGTCACCTTGAACCCAGGTTTCTGAAGAAAAAAAGGTCAAAAGTGTGTTGAAGCTGAATATTTAATTGTTCATGACAAGACATTTCAAATGTTCTGTTTAAGGAATAATCAAAACATTACATAGATTTTTGATGAAAGAGTTTGTGAATATTAAAACAAACTGTTAGATCTTCAAAATCTAGAGGTATTGTTTTAAACTCTTAAAAATGACCTTGAAATTTTAGACATTTCTTTCCTCAGCTTAAAAAGTGAAAATATGTCACAATTGTGTTAAACTTACCATTTCTCTGTCTATAAATAGTTATCTTAGGATTTGTCCCTTCTAAATATAGACTAGTTCTGAACTGTCTACTCTCATACTCTCCAACCATGTTAGACACTTGTACCTGTTGACCTGGCTGTAAAATGTGAAGTTTCAATACCTAAAACAGAATCAATAAAATATATATATTTAATATAAATAACTCCAATACAGTACAGTGAATCATGTATATAAAATTCACTCTCTAGACCATGGAAATCTGATCTTCTTTTTAAAAGTGTGTCTTTTTATGTTGTAATGTTACACTACTGTTTGAGATTAGGGAGTATCTTAAAGCCTGTAACATTTTGTTATGCACCTGTATTAAGTCAGGAGTCTGTTGTACAGTCATTTTTGTTTGTTGGTGTGGTTCATAGATGTTTCTTGTTTCTTGTTGGTCTAATTTTTAGTTTGAATTGTTTCATCTTTTAAAATTGGATTTCACCTAACCTACCTTGTCAATCAGCTTAGAATCAAAATTAAGTGACACCCACGGAACTCTCTTTATTTTTTCGAAGGCCTCTGCTGTAGGAGCAAATACATTGACCCCTGTCTGTGTAGTAAGGGTATTCCTTATCTCCTCTGAGGCTCTGTTAATCAACTGGTCAAATAATCTGAAGATAGAAAATATCACAAACTGAGGAATATTTTTTGCAAGAACTTGCAAATATTTGTTGATTAAGGAAAAATTGTGTTTTTGTGGTTTTTGTCAAATTTTCGTTAACAGGCCTATAGAAATTTGTAGATTTAAAACAAATTAAAATATTGGACAAGAACTGCATACCCTTCCATACCCTTCAGGTAAACAAAGATCACTCCAGGTTTTTGAATGGTTCGTATTCATCAAAATTTAGTTTCTTGTATAGAGTTTTGTTGTTGTTAGGCTTTTACGCATTTTTTTTCTTTCTAGACATGTTTTTCTTCTCAAAACAAATACATTGTGAAAATATGTACAAATATACTGTGAATCCTTTTTTTTCCATTGAATTATTAAAAATTCTCTTTTAAAGGTTTTTATAAATTCTTCATAAAAGCTCATGAAAATATGCACTTTGTTGAACATTTAATTTCATGGTGATATCCTCAAAAATAACCAAACATACAAAATGTAGTAGAAAATATTCAAAACCTACGGTGAGTCTTCTGATATCTGCTGTCGTACTGTATTATAGATGAAACCTAGCAAGCGATCACACACATGTATCACCCCATTGTTGACTGTTATATTTCCCAATGTTATCGCTGACGTGACTCCACCACTATTGACATAAACTGAAAGAGATGAAGAAAAATATATATTGAGGACAGATGGCCATTGGGAATAAAGAAAACACCTCAAGCAACAAATTTGAACTGAAGAAAAAAAAATTTAAAAAATTAAACCCTAAATATGAAATAGGTCCAGTCAGAATTATCTGACGTTCTGGCGATACATACTATAGAAATGATCCATAAAAGTATGATCTTTAGGAAATAACAATATTAATTTAATAGTAATGTCTAATTGTGTGCTGCTATATTGATGCTGATAATTTTAAAATATCATTTAATCTAATTGTAAAGACTTTTCTGTAAGAAATACAGAATTGTTTTCCTTTCAACGAAAAAAAAAAAAAATGTTCTCTGTACAAGGGGAGATAACTCTGATTAAAAAATGAACTAACAAATTTACTTTTATGTTACGAAAAATTTTAAAATAGCCATCTTCTTTAACTACAAAATTCTAACAAAACATTGATTTTTTCAGTAATCTGTATTTAATCAAAACAATTTATAACAATATTACACAACCAGTATCTTGAAAACTTTGAATGATATTTTTTACAATATTCATATTTTCAACTGGCCTTTCTTAGGATCTTCAAATGTATTTTAATTATTTTTTTTATTATAAATCTGTCAAACATTTTCAAATTTAACACCTGTTTCTTACCATTATATGGATATGGTTTACGTATTGACAGAGCTCTCTGATTGGCATTAAGAAATCCCTGATTGTGATTCACATAAGTTGTAAAAAGCGCAGCATTCTTTATGTAATGTGCCCTGACAACCTGTAAATATAATAGAAATTTAAGCACATGATAAAATAAAAAATAGTACGCATGGATTTTGAATCTGACTAAAATACAGATTGATCTACATGAATTTAACATCGATAGTGAAAAATTCTAATAATTTATTGCGTCCCTTTTTAAATATTCACAGACTGTTAAAGATTTGAAAAAGCTTTGTTTTACTTTCTTTTCTGAAGACCATATTTTAATCCTCAGGAATTTATTTGCAAAAGTGGCTGTTCCAATTCAAGAAAAGTACACAGAGGTCATGTAGCATGCTTGAACTCATAACAAGTCAGGTTAATTTTGGTCTAATCAGAAAATTGTTGCCAATAGTCTGATAAATATATCTGCCAAGCAAAAGTTGTCATCACAAAATTTAAACTATCAAGGATTTGATGAAAAGACAATCATGAATTGTTTCATTTGTTATCACAATTGTTTAACATACAAATCTTCAGAAGTTTGAACATAGAAAAATTCAATTTGTGGTTCCCTCCATACCTCATGTAACTTCTGTACATCTTGTTGAAGGTCTCTAAGTTTAGATGAATCTATTCTATCTATAGCAGCATCATTAGGTACAAAGAGCGTAAATCGTCCGTCGTAATTCTGGAGATCTTTGATTGGATCATAAAACTGTCCAGAAATTGATAACTTATTCAAGATCTCAGCATAAAACTTCCTACAAATAAGAGAAAATAGTAAAGTTAATAATGTTAAACAAAACAGCTACACAAAATTAAAGCACTATATTGAATGTACCTTAGTACACAACAAATAGAATTGTTGTGCATTAAAGAGACTATAATCATCCATCATGTACATGTATATTGCAAAACTAAAGTTAGTAAATTTGATTATCTCCCCTTTAACATTTAGGAACAGAAATATGTATGATTTTTACCTAATTTGATTTGATTTTTTTGGATGTTTAACCCCACTTTCAAAACTATTGGCTTTTTTGTGAAGGATAGTTAATAGTGGAGGATACAGAAGTGCCTGGTGAAAAGAGATACATGTACTGACAACCCTGATCAAATTCGTTGTTTCAGAATCTAATGCATCCTGGGTAATATTTTCAAAAGTGTACACCAAAACGTCCTGATTGGTTAAAAATGTCATAAACAATGGAAATTTAACCAATGACGTGACGTTATTTTCATTTTGGGGTACGAACAATGAAATTACCCATGATGCTTTAGATTCTGAAACGGCCAATAAGATTGCACCTGCCATATTTGGGTAGGAATTAAAAACTTTAATTTTGGCTAGAGATACAGTAATTGAAATACTTCAACCACTCAGCCATTGAAACCATAACAACAATTTTGAGTTAGACATGTAAATTGTATATTTGTATGCTTTATGCATCTTCTCTCTCAACGTCTATTGTTGAAGATGCTGTGTTGACGTCTGTGTCATCAAGTTGCCATTCCATTGATGTACACACCACATCTCCTTTTATTCATATTTTAGAACAAAATCAAACTTTCACTTCAGTGACTTACAGGCATGGGGTAATCGTAATCAGTAATCGTAATCAGCTGTAATCAATTACATTTTGCAGTGTAATCACTGACTTACTGTGGATTCATTATTATTTGTTGGATACAAATTTTCGTGGGTTTTAGGTGAACCACGAATTCAAAAATCAATGAACTACAAATTTTCTATGGCTACTAGTTTGTATTGCAGATATAGGAAAACCATGAATCAAATATCTGCAAAAATGCAAGTTTTCTTCAATCCAAGAAAATTTTTAACCACAAAAATAAATGATCGGCAGAGTTGGCTTTCCGGTTGTCAGGTGTGAGTGTATATTCATAAGTTTTTGAAAGATACTCTTAGAAAGCTTATTTAGTAGGACTTCTGTGACTTACGTAGAATTGACTTTGGGATTGTCTGGAGTCTGTGTATATTCATAAGATGTCTTTAGACTAGTCTTATCAATCCAGATCATAAGTCCATGAACCACACCATTTACACCAACCAAATCTTTCTGCTCTGGTGAAACAATGGCTCCATTCACAAAGAACGTTGTTGGTCCAAACCAACCAGATATTGCCTGAAAACAGAAATTTCATCCAAAATTTTAATATCATAGGAATGATAGGAATTTCATAGCAAACAAAACAGTGCAAAACAAATGTAAGGACATAAATGTCAAAATAGTTATTGCTGAGACTTATTACTTATCAATAATATCATATATATATATATATATATAGCAATTGAACAAAATATTGGTTATGATAATTAATCTTATCTTCATTATGTTCATATACTGTATTATATAGAAATTAAATTATTGTAGGCATTTATTATTGCGATTTTTGAAGACTTAACAATATACAGATATCAGAATGAGAGTTCTTAGTATTGTGATATTTAGAAAATAGAAATTGAATAGACCACTTTCGAGTTCATCCGTCACCGGAAAAAACTCGTCAATTATACACGCCTTTATGACGTCATTTACCAGATAGAGGGGGTTGCCTGTATCGTTGCACTATTTACGTTCATCAAGCGTCTTAGTGATCGTCATTGTGCAGGATAAACTAGAAATAATGGTTGTTCTGTAGGTACTTAATGACAATTCCCTAATGACAGCAATGCTGATTGTCAACTTTGAGAATCAATTTGCAGAAAATTCGTACAATATAGAATTATAGTTTTCCAACCACTCGCTCAACATTGGAATGGAAGTGACGACGCCCCTAAACCCACAAATGACGTTCACTAAAACCAGAGTTTTTGACGGAAATGCATCGAACTCGAAAGTTGTCTATTGTTTTATATTTGTCTTTTTGGGCCTAAAAATGGTTACCTTCTACTGAGGATTCATGTATTTTCGTGGATTGCTGAACACTTGCCTATTCGTGGATATCTGATTTTGTGGTTTTGCCAATCTCTGTATACAAGGCCTATTGTAATTATGTAATTGGTTGAAGATTTGAATTCGTGGTTCACCTGTTTCCACGAAACCCACAAAAATTGGTATCCAATGAATTATAATGAATCCACAGTATTTAGTCTTTTCGTCTCATTGGCAATCAATCATGGGCTAAAAAGACCTATTTCAAGTTCTAATACTAATGAGTCTAACATGGTCTACTTGAAGATTGTCAGCTATGAAACAACATTGCTACTTACACTTCCTTCTCTTCTATTTATATACAGTTTACTTGAAGACATACTTCTTCTTACAGAATTGTCTTGGAAATCTCCTGTCATTAACCTTTGTCCTTCAACTGAAAAAGACAAAAATTATAAATGGGTTAGTGATTTACATTGTAAACATGGCTTTGCTCATTGTTGAAGGCCATACAGTGACCCGTAGTGGTTTATTTCTGTGTCATTTGGTCTCTTGTGGAGAGTTGTCTCATTGGCAATCATACCACATCTTCTTTTTTTATAGATGTTGGGCTACATCAATGAGACACCACCCAACAACACACACAAAGTCAACATACATGTACTTTTAATTTTTAATATATTTATATATAATATATGTGTTGTTCATTATGTTGAAAATGCTGTTTCTTTTCTTTGCATGTATACTTAGAGTAACTAAGACTATTGTTGTTTCTTTTTGTTATTGTTTTATTAATGTCTTATATTGTACTATGCTCCTTGTGAGCCAAATTATATTAAATAAAACATATTCTTCATCTTTCTCTATACATTTTGCTATAGGTAAACCTGTATATACTTACTGACATGAAACTTGACAAAGTTTTGAAGGTTAATGCCCGCCATATTATCCACAATGAGCTTCCTGTCTGGTGTAAGGTTCTCGTAGGCTGTGTCATTGGGAGCAAATATTGTGTATGTTCTTGGATACTGAAAAAATTCCACCAGCTGGGCCTTCCTTACAAGAGACTCGAACTAAAATGGACAAGACAAAATGTGATGAAGAAAAATAAATCAAATAAACAGCTGAGCCACAGGCACATGATACATCCGTCGTCTTGTGAAAAAAAACATAATAAATGTTTTTGGAATAAGTTCCCGAATAACACTTGGGTTTTACAGGAAGTCATGCTAAGTATATCCTGACTCATTCCTATCTATTGCTCAATAGGAAGTTTATACAAGAGACAGAAAAAAAATTGCTCACAACATGTTTAATGTATTTTTTACTAAAAAGCTCACTAAAAATTCAATAAGTCAAAAATAAAATACAGAATCATCCAGGATGCAGCTCTGAATTTGGATTGTGATTAAATAGTTGACACTGCATAGGTTTCTGACACAGAATGAATGTGGTCTTATGAACCTTTTTGGCTTTTTAGCAATACACTATGCTGTTAAATATTTATCCCCTCAAACAAATATTTGAAGAACAAGAATGTGTCCATAGTACATGAATGCCCCACTCGCACTATCATTTTCTATGTTCAGTGGACCGTGAAATTGGGGTCAAAACTTTAATTTGGAATTAAAATTAGAAAGATCATATCATAGGGAACATGTGTATTAAGTTTCAAGTTGATGTAACTTTAACTTATTCAAAAACTACCTTGACCAAAAACTTTAACCTGAACTTCACACTATTATTTTTTATGTTCAGTGGACCATGAAATTGGGGTCAAAACTATAATTTGGCATTAAAATTAGAAAGTTCATATCATGGGGAACAAGTGTACTAAGCTTCAAGTTGATTGGACTTCAACTTCTTCAAAAACTACCTTGACCAAAAACTTTAACCTGAAGCGAACAGACGAACGGATGAACGGACGCACAGACGGACGGACGAACGGAGGCACAGACCAGAAAACATAATGCCCCTCTTCTATCGTAGGTGGGGCATAAAAATTCTTTTTAAATTCTAAAATCTGAAATGAGAAAAATTTAACCCCCCCCCCCCCCCCCCCCATTTTTTTCACCTCCCCCTTTCCTTTATTCCAAAAATTATCTCAATTCAAAAACTAATGGAGTTTGCGACAATAACTACTCATTTAAATACATCAAAAAATATTAAAACATAAAATGTCATACAGTCATGGTTAAAATTAATATTAATTAATAGTAACTTCTAAAAAAAATAAATGGGGAATATGTGCAAAGGGACACAGACGATGCCCCCTCTAGCATATAAGGTTATAATTAAGGGACATAACTTTAGAACTGTAAAAGTGAAGCTGCCAAAAATTGAACTAGAAACTGAGTTAAGACGTAATAAGCATTATATACACATTTCATTAAATTTAGTTAAGACAAACTTAGGTTAAGAGAACAGAAACTAAAAAATTCTTTAATTTTTCTACTTTTTAAGGGGCATAACCCTAGAATGGTAATCAAAGTGCTTGTAATCACTGAATGGTAAAGATTGCTTTAATTTATCAGTTGGTTGTAAAGTGAATATTGTATTGTATATATAGCATTGACTTAAGTTGATTCAACTAGTATTCTAGACAAAGAAAGATAACTCCAATTTTCAAAGAAGATTTCATAAAGTATTGGTTTTAGGTGATTCAACAACCATTCTGGACAAAGAAACTCCAATTTATTGACTTGAAACTACAAAAATGCTTGTTTTTGGCCCCTTTTTTTACCTTTTAAAAGATGTTCCGAAAAAGTCTGGGAAAATATTACTTCCCTTTAACAAAAGTTCGGTAAAAACAGTCAACTTCCAGGCATGTAAATTTGAAATTAGTCAAAATAGTTAAAATCTTTTTATTATATGCTGGAGATGGACTAAAAATGTTACGATCAATACCAATTTGATAAATATAAACGATGTCTGCGATCTGACGGCAAGGAAGGCACGTTTCCCCAGAGAAATCGTTGGGGAATCCAGGTAGGTCAATCTATTTATTTATAGATAGCAGAAAAATGGCGTCGAGTTAGTTGCCTTTTTGTTTCTTAGTATGGATAGTAAAATTGGGTATATAATTTTCTCTTGGTCGTTTAAATCACTCGAAACTAGGTGAGACATGCACAGAAGTGATAGATATGTATTATAAATATAGAAAATTGAATATTTCATTCAGCAAAAAAAAAATCCCCCCAAAAAATCTGTATCATATAGACATATATACCCAAGCGCCTTTTCTTAGTATGGATAGTAAAATTGGGTATTTTCTCTTGGTCGTTTAAATCGCTCGAAACTAGGTGAGACATGCACAGAAGTGATAGATATGTATTATAAATATAGAAAATTGAATATTTTATACAGCAAAAAAAAATCCCCCAAAAAAATCTGTATCACATACCCAAGCGCCTGTGTTCCGTGAGGCTATAAACAAACACATAATTAATACATTGTAAAACACTGTAAAAGGAGAAGGTCCAGTAAGACCCCTTTTTGGCCCCAAAATATAGCAGTTTTACAAAATTGTTAAAATATAAACTTTTAGTTATTTATTGAATAGAAGAATGGTTCTGCTACATAAATATAGGCTGTTTTTGACAATACTATGCACATATATTGGGTACTAGCACCATTAAGTCATCCTAAATTACTGAAATCTTCCCAATTCCAGCATTTTAGTTAAATTTTAGAAGGTTTCCGTGTAAAACGGAAGTGGCCGCATTCGTGTTCATCCAAAATATTGAAATGGAAGTTGTATTTGATGATAATACATAAAATATATAAAGATTGAGGATGAACATGGATGCGGCCACTTTCGTTTTTGACAAAAACAATCTAAAAAGTGACATTTTGTCGCATATTTGGTAGATTTTTCCTATTTGAGCTTGAATCGGATCGTTTTTAATGACCAAATAAGTTAAAATCTTTCACATAAATCAATTAAATCATATGAAATAGACACTTAAGTGTTTAAAAAGTGGTCAAAATCTTTCGTCAGATGAAACTGAAATATGAGGCCAAAATCGGTCCTTACCAGACCTACTCCTTTACAACATAATAAATGTTATGATTAGTTATTGTAAAACTGAAACAGTCATAAAAAGGCACTTTTACAGATTTTAACAGTTATATTCCCATGAGAAAATCCACTATATATACACTGTTACATGTATATAAAGGCTGTAAACACCTATGACTTGTTTTATTAATACCTTAAATCATTGTGTGCAATCTTTCTCCTTTTAACCTACATTTTGTTTATGTATGTACAGTAATACATATTCATTTCTTTTTTAAATATTTTGGAATTGCTTACAACTAGTGGTTGAACAGTGGCAAATATTTCATAGTTATCATTTTTACTGAAATCTTAAGATTAACCTTATTCATGTTATTATAGCATAATTAAATCCATTAAGGTGGTACCTAACACTTTAACTAAAATTAATTTGGCTCGTTTAATTTTCTTAAAATTTTGACGAAGTATTTACTTTGACCCTTTGACAAAAATATTAAAAATTCAAAAAATTTGAACCAACTGTTTTATCAGAAAAATTACACTGGTTATATAGCAGTTTGACAAACAATTATTTTGATCATTGAGAAGCTTAATATTTTAGACACTACGTCATTAAAACGTTGTGCTGATTTTACAGAGTTATCTCCCTGTAATGTTAGGTACCACCTTAAAGGGCTCCTGAAGAGCAAAGTTATCTTTTTAATTGGTGACTAATTGCAATTCCATGGTAATTTCTGAATTGATTCAATGTTAACCTGGTTATCGATTTTTTTTAAATTGGTGACAAATATGGGGATGACTACTGGTATAGGATACTATCCTAAATACAGCACTACATGTAGATTGGAGATTATATGCATGCACATGCATGTACATGTATTTAACAGTATTGTTAGGCAGCAACCATTTGATTTTCTGGGGGGGGGGGGGGGGGGGGGCTATGTTTTTTTTTTGGAAAAAAAATTTGTTTCCAGTTTTTGGAGAAAAAAATAATTTGTTTTTGACCCTGAGAAAAAAAATTGTTTGATTCACCCTCAGCTGCCACTATATGTAATGCTAAAATTGAAAGAAAAAAATTGTTTTCGACTTATCGCCAAAAAAATAGATTGTCTTTCGCCAAAGGCGAAAAAAAAAGTTTGTCCAGAAAAAAAAAAACATAGCCCCCCCCCGAAAATCAAATGGTTGCTGCCTTAGCAGTAGCAGTAATAATCTAATAAAATTATTTAAGATGTTAATTAAGCATGACAACTGTGTCTCAGCATGCAAGTGTTTTTTTAGAGAAGTGACTTAAAGTAAAACAGATTTGATAATTGTTGAGTATTCAAGATCAAAGATCTTTTTAAAATTTCATTTATAACCAGGTACTTGAGAATTTACTAAACATGCTAAAGTTGTACATGTTGTAAGTGGTAATTATAACAGAATATTTCTCTAGCTAACTTAAAAGAGAATTTTTCAGTACAATGTTACAAATGTACATTGTACATGTATTTAAACATGACAAGACAATAAAAATTTTAAAGTCTTTCCCCCATTTTATACTACATGTATAGTGTTATAAACTGACTGTTTCTGTATTGGCCTTGTTATAGATTCAAGGTTAGCTGTATTGGATCTGACACTTCAATTTAACTATGAAACTTACACTCATTGCCCATTTAGAGTGGATGTTTTGTCAACATTGCCAGTTTCTAATCTTGCATTCAAGTACTTAATTTTGTGATTAATCATTTCAGTTTACTTTAATATAAAAATTAATTAACAAATATATTTTGTTAAGCAGGGAAGGATAAATCAGACAGATTAACTATTAATTCTTACTCTTGAGTAGTTTGGGTTCTGATAATTGATCAACAGAAATGAAACAGCATACCCGTAGCCAGGGGGGGTTCGTCCGAAAAAACAAATAAGCACTGTTAAAGTCAATGTTCTGTTCGAATTGTGACTGTTAAAGTCGAGTTTGTGAGTCCAAGAACCCGGCCCCCCTTAGAAATTCCTGGCTACGGGCCTGAACAGTGATATTAATTGAAAGGCCTACTCTTATTAAGTATTTATGATTATTAACTGTTTATGTGTTACATATTTGTTTTTCGTTCATTCTTTTACATAAATAAGGCCGTTAGTTTTCTCGTTTGAATTGTTTTACATTGTCTTATCAGGGCCTTATTATCATGATTATAGCTGACTATGCGGTATGGGCTTTTCTCATTGTTGAAGGCCGTACAGTGACCTATAGTTGTTAATGTCTGTGTCATTTTGGTCTTTTGTGGATAGTTGTCTCATTGGCAATCACACCACATCTTCTTTTTTATATTAGTCATTGTTAGTTGAAAATATGATCCAAATTTATTTTTGCATAACAATTTTAAAGTTAAGTTAGCTTAGGCGTCAATTGAAATAGGAAGCTAACATCCAGTATTCTGTATCTGAAACAATATGTTGAAGGTCCAAATTTAGCTGTAACTCCATGGGCCAATACACCTTTTTCCATATTGGCCCTTTCTGAAAAGCAATTTTCGTTAGAACTCTTGATTCAATATATGGATGGGGCACAACATTATCAGTATTGCACATTCTACGCCTATTGTTGTATGACGTCAGAGAGTGAAATAACCACATTTATTTCACATGTGAAATCATCGGTTGTTATTTAACTGGGAAACCAATGTAATTTATTGCAACCAATGTAATAATCTGATTTATCAGTTTTGGACCGATTTGTTCATGTCATTTAATAGATTACTAGAGTGGGGTGCTCATTTTCACCATATATTTCCATGGTTTTTTTTACAGTTCTACATGTATATGTTTTTGAAGTATACTGATATTTCTATATAAAGATTATTATTATGAACTTCAACAGCAAAACATTCCTAAGCTTGAAAACATGTTTGTTTGAAAAAAATCATCTGTATACAAATGGTATAGTTAGATTAAAGGGTGTTTGAAATTTCCTGATGTTTTGTCAATGGGGGACACATATTCACCTTTTTTAAACACCTATTTAAAACCAAATAACTGGAGCTTTATATAATATTTATCAAATAAATCTCATTATAGATGAACAGCAGACATTTCAAAGGTATAAAAAACAGAAATTTAGGCCAATCAGACAAAATATAACTAAGAAAAACTTTTTTGAAAATCGTTGTCCGTTTTTCGTTCCCTTGCAATAAGTGTCACAATTTTGTTTAAGTTGAATATAATAATAATCATATTTGTTATAAAATTATAATTAAGTATATAGGCATATTTCTTCCATTTCAGCCATCCTTCGAAGTTTTTACACCTCAAAATCATAAAACGGCGAAATTGTGTCCCCGGCCAATTTGTGCCCCCACTCTATACATTACATGTACATTATATAATCACAAAAAAAAACCCCACAATATTAGCATGATTAGGGAATAATATTTTATATCCATGAGCTTATTATCCCACAGTTGAGATAATTCTTTCTGTGTTTTTCCCCTGACATTTAAGCCATTGTAAATGTATGTCAAATTAAGAGATTAGACTGTTCAAAAATCAGTATTATGACCCATACGTTGTAGATTTATGAGCACCCTCCCCCTTTTTATTTCATTAGAAAATAAACCCCGTTCATCGTAGAGAACGATTCTCACATAATATATTGTTTTTGTATTTCGCAGTCACATTATTCTCATCGCTAAAAATAAAATCGTGACATAAAGTATAAAGGGTACAATGTAAGTGATTCATTGTTTACGTCGCCATTTTTTTTTATTTTACCTGAACAGGTAACGTATATTTTTTACCTTTGATAATCCTTGCGTCCTTTGTAAGACTTCATAAACGGTATCTGTAGCTGTGGGGTCATCACAAATATAACAATTAAATAAACTAACACACAAACAAACAAACAACTTCACTTTCCAGTCCATTGTTGGACTTTTGAATAATCCCACCTGTCATAAGCATGGGAGACAACTCTGTAATACAGTAGAATCCAAAACAAGTTATGGGGAAACCCGTGTCACATGTCCAAAAATATCAGCTAATCATAAGTAAGTAAATAGTTTATTAAAGTGTCACATATTGATTGACATAAATATAAGCAACATTATATAAATATATACACAAAAAACAATCAATATCCAGCCATAAAAACGACTTATGAGACCGTGTGACTAAAAAGCTTAAAATTCTATAAAAATTTCATAAGCATGATAACTGCATAGTTTAAAATTTAGATCCTTATGCAGGGACATAAAGTTCAATAATACAATGTAGTATATCGTTAATGCAATGAGAGACATACATTAATATTTTAATATATGTATATATGTCTCTGAATAATTAAATAAATACTTTAGTACTAGTTTTTCTTATAATGTGGTTATACATATAGTTTGCCTTTTGTCTTAATGTGTATTTCAGTCTTAATTTCCCACCGTTTTACAATGTTTTAAGAGGGTATATGTTTTTTGTTTCTTTTCATTTCAGTGTTCTGTTTATAAGTATATATACGATTTTTATTCTGTTTCATCTTCAAGTTTCAAAAGTATGATGCATTGTAACATTGGATCTTGTTTTCTATATCTCCGTCTATACATTTTGTGCAAACCGGGCCAAGTTCGTTCAAATTTGATGCAAATTATTCCTAGTAAATACATACAAGCAAAACTTAGAGAGCTCTGCTTTATAGTATATTAAATATATATGTTTGTGTTATCAAGTACAAAAGGATTATGAGTTTTTATTGAAAGAATTTTTTATTTAGATTTAAAGTTTTCTATTTATAAAAGAAATAAAGGAATATTATTTAATAGATTAAAGTTAAATACACGCTTAAACTAAAACCAAAGACATACAAAATTTTGTATTAAATTACGTCTCAGCTTAAATCAAAACTCGTCAGCAATTGAATTTATATGGGAAAATCCAAAATTTATAAGAAAAAAAACCCCTGAAAAAAGCTATGTCGATCTTTTCCTAAACGTATATACTTGATTACTACGGTTATGTTTCCTTTGTTTTGCACCCGTTAATGAGAGTCCTGTTTGGGAGAAAATTAATCTCGAACATAGAGGTGTGTGGTTTTTTTTTGGGGGGGGGTAAATTATATTCATATAATGATTATGAGCTATACAAGTACATTTTATACCCACATTCACATTTAGGATTCACAATACAAAACCGTCCTCGAGATAATTCAGAATGGAGATTTTGACCGAGAAATATAGTGGACTCAAAGTTTAAGAACAGAGAATGGATGGGCAAAACAAATAAAAAAAAACCACAGTATAAAGAAATAAAGGATCCTCCGACATGATATCCGCTTGAACAGAACACCGGTTCTATATGATACTTTTTGTCTAAAATCTATCACACGACCGTAGAACAATCACACTAGCCTTGTAACAGTTTCAGATATGCAAGTAATTTATCTTCCCGAAACAAACTTTATTTAAGCCTAGACAAAACTTGAAATGAAGTAGTACGAATGTATATATTGCGAATCCTTAATGTTTGTTCTTCAAGATTTAGGCTGAAGGACTGTAGCTGGTTTTCGACTTATGATTGGATGTCCATATTGTATATTTTGCCTATATCTAATACACACATTTGTAGACACAATCTCCTGTAAGATGTTTTTTTTAATAATGAAAGTTCTTTATATAGATTATTAAGGCATAGAGTATAATTTAAGTATAGGTCAATATTCGTGACCAAATTTCCAAGATATACGATTTTAATTGTATGTTTTCATCTGTCTATCAATTTTTTGGTCACTTGAGTAGGTCGAGCTAGGACACAGTCTTTTTCGTTAAACTATTAATTATTTTGTCAAAACTCTAACTCTAAATATGTACATAGACTGAGTTAGTATTAAAGGCGGATGAGGATAGGTATTTTAAACAACGTGGACTGGCCATAAAGCCCTTGCACGGTAGACTCAAAGGACTTGACATTAGCTTTTTTGACGGTCCGATTCGACTTATTGACACTATCATAGACGTCACATTGTTTGAGGAAAAGTTTTCAGCGATGTCACAATGTGTGAGGACACGTTATCAAGCCTGCTTTCGTCAAGCACAAAACTGTCTTAGGGAGGAAAAAAAGACAAATGATAGAACGATTAAACAGATAATCGGGGTTTCTTAGTATAGATATTGCGCTCACTCGTCGAAAAAGTTCACATTGTGGCTCGCGATTAATATTTTACGTTATCAATGTGTAGGAACCCCGATAATCCATACATATATGGTCCGAGTTGTCTTTTTTGTAGACCATCAAAGTTGTCTTTTGGCCGACTTGTTTGGCTCCCAAGCTTAGTGCAATAGTTGTGTGGACTTTTAAACGTTTTACGCAGGAATTGGAAATATATTTGTGCTTGTGCAGCCTTTTCCTTTCTTCTCGTATCTGTTTTTTTTTGAAAGAGGATGTTGAATATATTTCGAGCATAGTGTTTAAAACTCAAATTCTATGATGAAGCTAGTTTCAATACAAATTTGGCCTTTACATCTCTCAGGTATAGTAAAATCAGTGCATGATGGATCTAGGACTTACGAAAAGGGCGGACCACTGACTTAACAAGGAGGACCCACTACCGTCCTGCTTCAGTAATTTCCTATTAAAGGTACCAATATTTTCTCCAAAAATAGGGATGAGAGTGTGATAACCGATACCCCTTAATCCGCCTCTACACATGCACAGTCATACAATGATTATATTGCAGTCGTATTTTTTATTATTATTAAGAGTTATTCCTCTTGCTTTATAAAAAAATATTCGAAATGCATTTTCCATAGGGTATCATTGTTATTTTGTATTTTATTTCTCGAAGACTAGACAAACTAGGAAAAAGCGAGTAACAGTTCTTCTTACTAGAAATGCCAGTGTTGCATTAAACAAAACAAAAATATATGGTCATGTGTCAAAAATTGACCTAACATGTAGTTGAAAAAGATCGTCTATTTTTTTCGCATTTTTTAATGGCTCCGACGGCAGAAATAGTAAATATTTTCTATATTTTGAAAAAGGTGAATTTGATTTTCTGCATTTTCTAAACCTAATTGGATAAACTTTTAATTAAAAGTAATTCAAATCATGTATGATACATACATTACGTTCATCGAAATCCAATACGTCACAACAGACACGGGCATAGCGAACGAGTTGTGATATTAACACCGTAACACTCATCGGCAATTATACCTCTTCTTCATTCTTTTATACATACAGAATGTGGCGGGGTTAAACATGTTACATGTAGCATATACCACCCCCCCCCCCTCTAACGTGGGACAGCATAACATAAGAAAAAAATCTACGAAAAGGTTTGGACTCATCAAATCGTTACAAAGCAAAAAAAACTAACAAAAAGACTTAAGCCACACTTGCATGCTTTCGGGGTATTTTAAAAAAGCACTCATTACACTTGCATATGAATTAGTTGTTGGTCTCTATATTTGTGTCATTGGAATATACTTTTTTTTATTAGAAATAAAAAAAAATTGTTAGGTATACGTCAATGACGAAGCAACTGAAAGAGGGGTCTCCTTTGCCGAGTGGTCTATAAGTAGTTCAGCTACTGTGTCACTAGCCCATTCAACACCGAGGTTGACTAGGATTGCAAGTTTTCATACGAAGTATAGGTCGTTCCTTCCGGGCACTCCGGCTTCCACTAGAAACTGAAATGAAATAGCTAAAAGTTTTGAAAGTTGCGTAAACATTAAAAAAACAATCAATCAATCAGCAACTCTAAGACAAAATTAACCAAACGTCATCCTGAAGATGAAATACATCCGTCAACAAAAAGACATTTGTCTAGTTCACAATGCACAATCATCTTATTATAAAATATGATGAAAGTCGGGCTTGCGGGATGGCGAGTGGAAGTGCAGGCAAACGGGAAAAGGGTACCTATTATATGTAATAAAAACAGTTTTTAACCAGAGCGTTCAATCTTTAAACACTGTATGTACCTCTTTATGGATATAGTATGCAGATTTTTTGGAGGCTGAAACTTCATATATTTTTGGAAAAATTGTACATACATGTGTGACAATTATGGCACCTGTTCGTATAACACCCTATGACTTTAGTCTTTTTTACTGCTTTTACTTGTTCGTTTATCAAATCCTAGAAGCCATAAAATTATATCTTTTATACATGCCAGAACTTTCATACCTTTGATCCCACTTTTTCTTCCCGTAGAAAAAAAAAATGCAATTATCCCGTAAAGTTTGAGATCTATAATATATAGTTTGGGAAATCTTTTGAATCTAAAATAAGACCCACGCGCGATACAGAACATGGCGTCACGTGATGCTCAATTATGTTAGCGTGAACTTACATAATTAAAATATTATTTTGAATAAATTGACCGAGTAGCATACTAAGTGTTCATTTTGTTCTTTAATACTAGAACACATCCGCGATATCGCTGGTCCGTGACTGAATTAAAGTATATAACTATGTGTAAGCCTTATTTTAGCCTGGACCGACCGTGCAAGGGCTGTATAGCCAGTCAAGGTCGTTAAAACCTTCCATATATATTTTAGCCTGGATTTTTAGTATTGGTATCGTCATCTGATAAAGTCATGCTGATAATAAGAACCCGTCGACCTGAACCTTTTCAATTATTGGTTATATTAATTTTTTAGAAAACAAAAGGGTCTGGAATGAAATAATTTTAATCAACAGCATTATCCTATATTTGTTATGTAAATAACGTTGAATTCTTTGATTCGCCGCTTTTACGTCATGCTGGCTAACACATTGGAAACTGTACCTAGCCCTATACGCCTTATTTCAAGACTTTTAGCCTATTTTTAGTATTCGTATTGTCATCTTATAAAGTCATTCTGATTAAAATACTTTAATATGAAACAATGTGACAATGATTGAATTTAGTAGTGTCAACCCTGTGATTATGACCCGTGTATATGTTGTGTACAAGTTATCATTTTGTACAAATTATAATTTGTACAAAAATATTGTACAAATTATAATTTGTATTTTGACTTTGTACAAATTGTAATTTGTACAAAAAGTGCTTGTACAAATTACAATTTGTACAAAAATG
Organism: Mytilus edulis; assembly: GCF_963676685.1. Taxonomy (NCBI): domain Eukaryota; kingdom Metazoa; phylum Mollusca; class Bivalvia; order Mytilida; family Mytilidae; genus Mytilus; species Mytilus edulis. Next base: position 38,859,993 of record NC_092354.1, read on the forward strand.
GACAAAAATTCACTTATAACTTGTACAATTATTTATCATATGGATTTTGGTGAAAAAAGCATCGATACACATTATTGAAATGCTATTAAATGACCACACAGTACACCTAAGTTACAAAATCAAACATTATTTCTTTATCATTCGTTTGAGCAGTTGATCTAGTGATTTATGGAATCAGGTATTACAAACCATCTTTTGACTCCCAAATCGATGACGACCTGTTTTGCTGGCATTTTAACTGCTTCACATAGCGAACGTTGAAGCTCAAGAACCGTTGCTGTGAATAAACATGTGTATTTCACTGCTTCAGTTGGACTTTTAGACAAATAAATATCCAAGAAAGAAAGCGAGATTAAACACCCCATTTGGTTAAGGAATATGACTATGCTAAAGTCAGGAATATGTCAGTTGTTTTTCTGCCGTTTTTTTATCAATGTTTTTTTCAACAAGGATCTTTGTTTTATAAATATCAAACTTAACGGAAATCAGTTGAGACAATCTAAGCTTGAAAAAACAACGTTAAACATATGCAGAACAGACAGACAGACTTTTATTTTATAGTTGGTGTAGTATTATAAAATCATCAGACCCAATGGCATTGAACCATCAATCTTTTCACAAACAAAAGTGAAGCTGAACAAGTCATATAAATCCAATCTTTTGAGGTACCAATTACAAATATAAACTATAACTTGTTTAAAGAAAGATTTGATTGTTTTCATGGAATTTTTGAAATAACGAATAAGTGGCAACATATCTTTTGAGATCCTTTTCACGATCATCAAAATGCTATGCACGATCTTTCACGATACAAAATATCAAATTTTACAACTATTATCGTTTTTGCAAACTTTCTAAATAAAACAAAAATCCTCAAAATAACGATAAGAACTAATCAAGCAGTACTATTGAAAGATCTCTTTTTTTTTTTAAAGAAAAAGTAGTTTATGTATTAAAAATTTGTATAAAAATCCTATTTGTTTACTTTTTTCTCTCAAAAATTTCGAAGATCAATCTGCCTTTTGTAGTTGTGAAAAAACGGTGTATTTTGTTAATTAAGTTTAGTGTGTGGTCAGTTAATTACAATTCTATCGTGTGAATCAATGCATTTTTCACCAAAATTCATATTTAAAACTGTTGTACAAGTTATAAGTGAATTTTGGTCAAATTTTGTACAAATTGTAATTTGTACAGGCACGTTTTGTACAAATTATAATTTGTACAAAGTCAAAATACAAATTATAATTTGTACAATATTTTTGTACAAATTATAATTTGTACAAAATGATAACTTTTACACAACATATATAACAAATCCTAAAGACACCGTTTGGTGGTGCGCCTGTCTTGTAAAAAAGCATTCTTTATATGTTCTTTATAGGCAATCTATGCATGTTCATGTGATCCAAATCGGAACAATAGTTTGTGACAAAAACTGATGTGAAATGTAATTGACATTTTATAAAATATATCTAACAAACTTCCGAATGCAGAATAATGTCATTAGCTATGTACTAATTGTTTTTCAAAAGGTTTGAGGCTAAGTATATATGTTTTCATGAATTTTTCATATTTGTCATTTGACGATTTTTTTTCTTATTACCGTTCCAGGAAACAACATCCAAAAGGGAGAAAATGTGTTAATTGAAAAAAAGAACAATAAAGTGTTTTATTTTCATTCGAAATTCATGTGTTTCTGCAAATTATTCTCTTTTAGAATTCTCGAACATAAAATGGAAAACGTTTGGGTTGTTTTTCATTTTTGTCACTTACTCATGTATACCCAACAACTATTAAATTGCAGGTTTTTTTTATTTGCCTATTTATTTAAAAATTAGGAGAGAAATATAAAAATGAGATTATGTGGTATGATTGCCAATAAGAAAGTTTTCCATCGGAGAACAAATGATGAAGAAATTAACAATTGCAGGTCAAAGTACTGCCTTCAACAATTAGCAAAGCAATACTACATAGCAACATGTATCGTTTTTATACGAAGACGTGCAAGACATCTAGTTCCTTGAAGATACAGCACATATCAGGAGTACTAGGTTATATATCATGCACTATATAATTTAAGATGTGCTCGGATGATCATTATTTTGGCGTGCTATGACCACCAATTGAAATTTCAAAATTCTATGAAGTCAAACTTGAATTGAAAGTTTAAGAAAGGTGTGACATTGAAAAACATTTAGTGGATTTTATTTATGTTTTGATTTGGTTGATCTGACACCTATATTACGTAAAATATATTCTAGATGTAGGCAAAACAAACAAAAAAGAACTAGCTTTACTATTTTCACACGTATGTTTAGGTTGAACTTGTGTTTGGGATCATGTTTTATTTTTAGATCAAACATAAGTGTTGCATTCCTTTAATTCTTAAACACGTTTGTTGAAATTGAAGACATGTTTGCATTTAATGTGCTTACTGAGAAATGTGTTTAGTTATTAAACACAATCATAAACACGTTTAGAAGTTTTTTAAAGGAGTAGGTCCTGTAAGGACCGATTTTGGCCTCACATTTCAGGTTCATCTGACGAAAGTTTTTGACCACTTTTTAAATACTTAAGTGTCTATTTCATTTGATTCAATTAGTTTGTGTGGAAGATTTTAACTGATTTAGTCATTAAAAACGCCCGATTCAAGCTAAAATATGAAAAATCTACCAAATATGCCGAAAAATGTCTCTTTTCAGATGTTTTTTGTCAAAAATGAAAGTTGCCGCATCCGTGTTTATCCTCAACCTTTATATAGAATGAAATTCAAAACAGTGTAGCTGTGGCCATTGCTTGACACATTAAAATCATCCATTGACTGGGACAATTTACGTGAACGTTTGTCTGTAACGACCACTGTTCACGACGTACCTACGATAGACATTTAAACTGTGGGATCACCAAAGGTTTCTTAACGCCTTTAATTATAAAATAATTCGAAAAATTAATCAGGAATAAGTTAAACCTTTGTGTTTTGATTTATATAATTGATATAAATCAAAATATCGTGTTATTTCTGATTAATTTTTCGAATTACTTTATTTAGGTGTTGAGAACCTGTGGTGACCCCATAGTTTAAGTGTCTTTAAAAAGTACATAGTGAGCATTGGTCGTTACATACAAACGTTCACCTAAATTGTCCCAGTCAATGGATGATTTTAATGTGTCAATCAATGGCCACAGCTACACTGTTTTGAATTTCATTCTATGATATGTTTTATCATCAAATACAACTTACATTTCAATATCAAGGATGAACACGAATGCGGCCACTTTCGTTTTACACGAAAACCGTCTAAAATTAAACTAAAATGTTAGAATTGTGTCACCTAATGACTTAATGGTGCTAGTAACCGATATATGTGCATTGTATTGTTAAAAACATCCCATATTTATGTAGCAGAAGCACAATACTGTCCAATAAATAACTAAAAGTTTACTACATTTTAACAATTTTGTAAAACTGCTATATGTTGAGGCCAAAAAGGGGTCTTACTGGACCTACTCCTTTTAGAAAAATGTTTACAGTCTAGTCAATGGATGATTATTTTGATTTCAAAAGGACAATATATGTTGCGACGTAAACATAGCTTAACCGTTATATTTTGTAATTGGTACGCGAACCCGATAAACGATTATTTGGTAAAGCTTGCAAAAGAAAACAACATATCAAAGGTTTACTCTTTAGGTGGCACGCCATCGTTATAGAAGCCATAATTCGTCTGTCGCTGTGTATATTGCTGTGAATTCAATTGTCCTTAATGAGACGCTGCCATTGCGACATCAGAAAATATTATATAGATCCATCCTAGGTCTGTTGTCATTGGTTCATGGGGTGTACGTCATCGAGTGCATGTGCTGCTTGTACATGAAGATTAATAAAATCATAAAAATTATAGAAAATATGCCACCGAGTTCACTAAATATAATAAAATAAGGAACTTCCATGTTTATGTTCATTTTTGTTGCCACAACAATTACTTCAGTAAGCCACCGCCAAACTCATATGGCAAAATCAAAAGTACTTTATTCATATGATTTGCACCACGTGACTTTCGCCCTTTTTTATGGTTAGATTACTACCCTTATTTCAAGATTATAACAAATTTGCGGATAATCCAGGCTTTTTCTTCATTGATCTAAAACTAATGTGTCTCTGAAAACTTTCTTTGGCGGATATTTACAAACATATTGTGAAATTCTATTGGAAAATGGTTAAAATTTGACTTTTTACAAATAAGAAAGGTTGAAACCATCATGCTTTTAAAAGAATTTGGCCGAAAACTTAAGAAAACAGGTAAGTTAACTTGAAAATGCATTATACAAGGTGTTTCCCTATATTATATGCGGACAATCATGAACAATATATCCTTGATTTTTCGTTATTTCATTTAGTAATTATTGCTTCACATCACGGTGTGGAGCTATTAGTTTCAGTCGATATACACGCGCCATCTTGAAATAATTACTTATCACTCAAAGATACTAATTGGTTGCTTCATGATGCGGCTGCGATACAGCAACAGCTATTGGCTTAAATGAAATAAAGATTCAAAGATTCAAAGTTTTATTATCCTCAGACACAACAGTGTACAAGAGGTCAATATACATACATACATAAATATACTAAATATCTATACAGTAATTACAATACAATTATGATAAACATGTATATATATACGACAACAGGAGCTAACACACAATAAACAATCATGCACGTGATTCTCGTGACACTTTCATGTGTATATACAGTCAGTCTATATCATTTGGATTTAACACAATGTCATGAATATGTGAGTTTTTACATATGTATAAAAAAGTGAATAATTATAGATATTTGATAATGTTTTTTAAGAATCTACAAATATTACGATATAATTTTACATTGCAATTTGACAGCATTCCAATCATTTTGATCTCTGATGGATTTGTATTGTAATAATGTGGGATAAATTTTTTGCGCAGGTCCACGATTTGTGGATATGTACAAGTAAACATATAATGATATTCGTTACCAATATTAAAGTTACATAAATGACAAATTCTATTATGTTTAGGGATCTTTGCCCATCTTCCCGTCTCTATAGGAAATTTTAAATTTGAGCATCTTAACTTACACATATATAATCTATCAGATACAGCCAATCTAAGTAGATATGGTTCCAGTTTAAATTCATGTTTAAAAAGTCCATAAAATTCCCCCCTAGATGAGCTATTAATTTGCGAGAACCAATTTTGAATAAATTGATCAGTCAAATTCTGTTTTAGAATAGACTTGAGAATATTCTTATCCATATACATTTGATCATTCCATATAAAACTAAGACCTGTTTCATCAAAAATAGATTTAACATAAGAAATCCATTTAAAATGTCCTTGCTTACTCTCGTGAAGTTTAAACATAAGTCTATACAAAATACTAGATATTTTGTTACTACTGGATAAAAGGTTGTTCCAAAATAACGCCATTCTCAATTTAATGATAACTTCCATTGGAGAACGTCCAAGTTCTCCATATACCATATAGCTAGGAGTATTGTTTCTTAAATTGAGAATTCTCTTATAAAGAGTTACAGACTTTTATCGTCTCAGAATAAGACATAAAATGCCGGAAATTTAGCTTTGTGTATTTCAGTTCCGATCAACTGTCATAATTTATTCTCGTTTTATTATGCATATATTGCACACTGAAATTCATTATTGAAATATCAATAATTAATACGTGTCTATTCGCTTTATTAATCTGCAATATACAGGATGTGTTCTGCTTAACAATGTTCCTATACAATGTCCCCAAAAATGCTATTGTAAATTTTGTGCCAATCTAGACACACCTCCAAAGTCGTGTCTTTTTGTAAATGTTTTAATTTTCAACAAGAAAAGTGAACAAATAGATATAAGAAGATGTGGTATGAGTGCCAATGAGACAACTCTCAATCGAAGTCACAATTTATAAAGTTTAACCTTTGAAGGTCAAAGTACGGTCTTCAACACGGAGCCTTGGCTCGAACCAAACAGCAAGCTATAAAGGACCCAAAAACAAATACTAGTGTAAAACCATTCAAACGGGAATACCAACGGTCTAATTTATATAAAAGACAAGAAAGGAGAAACACTTATAAACCACATCAACAAACGACAACCACTGAACATCAGATGCCTGACATATGACAGGTGCAAACAATTGCAGCGGGTTTAAACGTTTTAATGGTACCAAACATTCACCCTTATCTAAAACAATAGTGTAACATCAGCCAGTTTAAAATTTTAGAAAATTTCATCTTAATATATACAAAAGTTGATATTCCAAGTTTAAAACATACATTTTGTATCAATCAATATCTGAAAATACTAACCACATGCACACATATAACCGTAAATTAGGATACAGCGAAGCAGTCCACAGCTTTTAAGAAGGCTCAAACCTTTACTACGATTCCGCTTCCAATTTTCAAACGCAAAAAGGCCGAAAGTTTTCGAAATAGACAATGTTTATTTGTACACGGACAGAACCCTAAAAACATGTACAATTCACCTATATGTAGACAATTTGTTGATTCGACATAGGAATTGGTAAATTGGCATTTTTATTAAATGGGCATATATAATCCTATTGTAATGGCTGACGTCATGATAAGGAAACATGACCGCTATGTAAATAAGCAAGGTACCACAAATTTTGACATATGTGACACCCCGGTTGCTCCTCCTAAAAACAAAGAGTTCCTGACGACACGTATCTGTAAAGAATAGAGAAAAATGCCTAAAGCTAATAAAGAATACAGAATTGTTTGACCCCCATCCAGACCTTTATTCACTAAGAGGGATCAATCATCTTTAAATTTGTCGTAAATTGTCAGTCTTGTTTGCGATATATTGAATAAAATTACTAATTTAAATCTGATATGGCAATTATTTTCCTGATTTTTGGGATAGTACTGATTAAAAGGGGAATGGTTCCAAAACCATCCCTTGAATCCGCTACTGTTTTCTATCGATGTGCATAAATAAACATTAATAGTTCCTGTTCTTACGTACTATCCACTCATTTTGACGACACCTGACTTACAAATATATTGTTTGTTTTTTTCATTTGCAACTAATAAGATTAGATCATCGATCAGGAACTAATAGTAAATATTGATTTTACAAGTTTGTAGGTAAAACATATAAATCTATTACACACTGGAATCGTAAAAAAAAAACTTTTATGAAAATATCAGGCTTGTGTCATAATCTAGAATACCATTTAACTTAAACAGAGGGAGGGGGGCATAGATTTGTCCTATCAAAATATTCGGATCCCCAATTTGACGAAAACAAATTATGTGGTCAAGCAGAAGACATACAAAAATATTCTGAATCCAGATCATCCCCATTACCCATGTGAAATTTTGGAAAAAAAAATAATTTGATTGTAAGCGTCGAAAAACTAAATCTGATTGAGACAAAAAATTATAACCACCCCTTGAAGTTAATTTGTTGCTCAATTAGACACATCAGTGTCACTCGTATCCAAACAAATACAAAATCGAAGAGAAATTTGAAATCCAAATGTTATAAAAACATCGACCATATCTAGGTTCTGCAATTTGATATCAAGGAATAGGAGAAATTGTTTAAAACGCTATTTACACTTTGGAAAAACAAATATGTACATCGGAGTAAGAACGATAAATCTAATACAACACGGTAACCATTTAATACATATAGTGTGGCGTGACAAGAAATACATCAACATAAGTATATGACAGTCTGGAAAGGTGTTACAAACTAAAGAATAATAGATAGCAAAAAATGCAGATTGAAGACCTTAACATGCAGAATAAGGGAGCGACCATTTAACTTCAAAGGGGCGCTATGGTTTTTTCCTAAAAAAAAATTATGATCTCCAATTTGATAAAAAAATTATTGTGGTTGAGCAGATTCAGTGGGGGGGATCTGAGCCAGATAATAAATCATTTACCCTCCAAAACCCCGACCCACACCACTACCCACCCACTTGGAGTTAAATAGTTGCCCCCTGAAGTGATACGATGGAGGCAAGTTATTTGGCGAAGTGTTTCCATTGTAGGTTGTGAATTGATGTGTTCAAACCATCACGAATTGGTTGATCCATACGATGTGTCTCTGTCTAAACTATCTAAGGACATTTTTACCACGTCTTAGATTGTTGTTTGCCATTTACGTCGTCTTGTCTTTTAAGTACCGAACGTGACATATTCCCGAATTTGACTGTTTTGCATTACTATAAGACGTGCCAGGGTACCTTCCTATCAAAAATTAATGTATTTAGTTATGATGTTGTATTTGTAATTCTGATTCTATTCGTTTGTAAAAGTAAAGATAATTAATCACCCAGTTCTATTATAAGATTTTAGTTTAGGGCAACTTAAGAAATACCAACAGAGAAAGATAATACAATTACATATCTAATTGTTAACCCAATTCTATATATAAATAAAATTGTAATTGATATATTATACATTAAATACCATAATTACAAACCTGATTTTGAACAATATCAAAATGTTTTTAAATTACCTGTGACGTCACTTTTGTAGCGTTATCATCGTGTGACAATGCAGGGTTTTTTGTGCTGTTTTATGTGCTGTCCTAGGTTTTTTTACGTGTTCGTTTTTTTTCTGTGGTTAGACCCCACTTCGGTGTTGACACGAACAGCAATAATATCGTCATTTTTATAAATTTAATGTTTTCAAGGGTACGAATTATTCTAAATACTTCGTATTTTCTTGTCGCAGGTATAGATGAAATTCGCCGTGTTTGGTTCAACTTTTCCGGTGCTCTTCAACTTTGTACTTTTTTTGCTTTCATTACAATTTTGATCTGGGCGTCGCTGATGGGTCTTATGTAGACGAAGCGCACGTAGGGTGTATTAAATTGTACGCCTGGTCCTTTGATAACAATTAGCATGTCGAATTGTCCTATTGTAATGTTTATTGTGCATTTCTGCGTCCGTAATGTTCTTTTATTTATTTGTACTGTAGTCCTGTCATGTAATGTTATCATTTTTAGTGTTATATTTAACAAGGCCAGGACTTTTTGATAAATTGATATTTGCTTTCAGCTAGATATCAGTAACTGTGAGTACTCTTAGTTTTGTACTCAGTGCATTTTTGTTAAAAACACGTCCACTTTTACCCTGTGTATTCGTTAGATGTAATGATATTGGTAATCTGATGAGTTAAGCCATTTTAAATTGATTTTTTATAGTTTGTTCATATAGTGTGCTGTTACTCAACTGTCCTGGTTAAGGGATGTTGGGCAACCCCTCACATATTTAACCACGCCACATTATGTATGTGTCTGTCCCAAGTCAGGAGCCTGTTTTTCCGTAGTAAGCGGTTGCTGCTGCGTTACAGATTTGATTTTATTTCATTGTTTTTTTAAATAATCGTCTGAATAGTTTTTTTATCATCACATTTTATCATTTGGGGCCTGTTATAGCGGACTATTTGGTATGGACTTTGAATTTTGTTTAAAGGCCTAATCATTGAATTTCTTAGTCATTTGGTCTTTTGTGTAAAGTTGTCTCATTGACAATCATAATCATTTTCGTTTTTATATTCTCCATGAACCTGTTATCACACATGCTGGTTTGAAATGCATATTGGCATTCGAAAGTTGTAGCGTAGATTAAGGCTTTGTCAATAAATGTTTATCTGTTACATTTGAGACACTTGGCAGTTGTGTAGTTAACCAATGTTTAGCGCTGTTGATGGATAATATGTGAATACCTAATCAAAGTAAGTTTAGCATTGTGCTTGTACACCAGTATGCAAAATCTCAGATCCAACACTGAGATGTCATCTACATTACTAGACACTTGTCTTTCTTTGATCCATCGGTTTTGTTATTCATGTGGCTGCCATCGCTATAAGAGACAGATAATTAGTAAATGACTGTAACAAGGATGTCAACTACAATTCATTTTAGATTTGACAAATTATGTAAAATGGTTACGCCTTTACATCAGCAACATAAAGGTCATTGTGTTTACATAATCACAATATCATGAGAATTTGGTTAACACCTTCGTTTATCAGATACTGTAGTGTTAGATATTTATTTTATCTTGTTCTATGAATATAAATGATATATATTCTGGGTACACAAAATGACGATTTTGTGTTGTTTATTCTTTTTTTTTGGTGGAAAACCGTTATAAAAAAGTGTGCACTTGATATATTCCAAATTATTTTTGGAAGTCAGCAACAAAAGTTTGATCTGGCAATATAGTACTAATTAGTGGCAATCGAATTAAAATAGTTATAATACCATCTTAAATACAAAGTTGAACAGAATTAACTTCCAGATAATTTCAAAATCAACTAAAAATAACCAAAAAGAAATCTTGAACGGTTTGAAAATCTGTTCTTCTTTTATCTATATTATTTTGCAAAGAAGAGCCATTGTATCACTTATTTTTTTTATGCGTGTCAACACAATACGACTTGTGTTGGATAACATTCAGAAACACACAATTTTTTTGAAATAATTCCTTCTCATTTCTTTTAATATCACCGTGCAAATATGGTTTAGTTGTGTTCTGAAAAATAAGCTATTTAGCAAAACATTAACAAAATAATAAGATGTATGTTAATATGTTTTGTTATAGATTACTTATGTTAATTATATCAATATATGTCTTGCTGGGCTTTTTAGAAGAGTAATTCAATATTGAGATTCGAATCGAGCCTTTTTCGTGCAATTCTTTTTGTGAATAATTCATTAATAGAAATTAAGACTGTCATAACAAACCTGACATAGTTTTATAATATAGTTAATTGCTACCTCAGTTTTATATTAATAAGAATTAAAATGTGCTTTGTTATTAAATGCAATATCAGTATTTAGTTCAAATATATAATCTTAAATTAATCCCAATTCTAATGACGTCATTTTTTCGTCATTTTTCATTTTTTGATGCTCTGTTTTACTAATTCTAATGACGTCATTTTTTCGTCATTTTTCAGTTTCAAATAGGACGTCACTTGGCGTAGAGGTTTAAACGTATTCGGATGTGTCTACTTTTGTGTTTCAAATGTCTGGTTATGTAAATGTATTTCAGTTGTTTCCTGTAATTAGTTAATACTTCAGCTTTATCATGTACATCTTTTGAATATTCATTTTATTAATTTACTGTTTGCAAAAGTATAAATTACTCTAAATTATAGGGATTTTCTGGTAACTTAACGGAAAACCCTTGCCGTTTTTGGCACAACCTTTTTGATCTTTTGGTCCTCGGTGCTGTTCAACTTTGTACTCGTTTCGGCTTTCAAACTTTTGTATCTGTGCGTCACACATAGGTCTTGTGTGGACAAAATACACTTCTGGCGTATTAAAATTTTGAACTTGTTGCCTTTTGTTGGCTGTTGTTCGTGTGATTCTTTGTCAATTGTGTTCTCCAATTTATTTATATTGTAGTCCTGTGTTGTCATTTTGATGTTATATTTCACATGGCCATAAAAGTGCGAGGTTTGGCATGCCACAAAACCAGGTTCAACCCACCATTTTTTCCTTTAAAAATGCCCTGTACCAAGTCAGGAATATGGTCATTGTTATATTATAGTTCGTTTCTGTGTGTATTACATTATAACGTTGTGTCGTTTGTTTTCTCTTATTTTTGAGTGTAAATTCACATTGCGATAAGACGTGTCACGGTACTTGTCTATCCCAAATTCATGTATTTGGTTTTGATGTTATATATACATGTTATATTTGTTATTCTCGTGGGATTTTGTCTATATGTGTTACATTTTAGTGTTATGTCGTTGTTCTCCTCTTATATTTAATGCGTTTCCCTCGGTTTAAGTTTGTTATCCCGATTTTGTTTTTTGTCCATGGATTTATGAGTTTTGAACAGCGGTATACTACTGTTGCCTTTATTTCAAATACCAAAGAAACTTAGTAAGGGAAACTTTGTATTAAAAAAAACTAATGACTTTTGTTAACTACTAATGAGTATTGTTACCTCAAATATTTGTTTTCTTTACCCTTTGCCCTGTTAGCACATTGTTTTCAATTATCAATCTTAACATGTTTCACTTTTGTTTTACGATTCAATATCATTTATGACCTAAATACTTGTTCGTCAGGATGTAGCTAAATTTTAATTATTATTGAAAATATATTCTAATATCATTGAATATAAAAAAAAATCACTTTCACATTTTAAAATTGATAAGGATCTCAGTGTGTGCTGTGTACATGGACAAATGTGTGAGGACAATCTAAATATCCTTTTAATACGTCATACTTACGGATTTAGTCTTTTATCTATATACGATACAAGTCTGAAAAAATATCAGAACGCAAGGTACATTAATGAAAATTTATAGAACAAATTTGAGATATAATTCCCAGCAAATCATCAGCGTTGGAATAATGTTTACACTTCCAACAAAACAAAGGAAACGTTAAATATAACAAGTATTATCTTTCGTAATAATGCGTGCATCATTTTTTTTGATCTTTTTGATGGTATAAAATATTCATAAATTTGACGGTTCTAAGACAAAAATGAAAATTGAAATAGTATCAAATCAAATAAACAGAGGCGATGAGTAGAATGTTCTTCACTTCAAAGGGCGATTTAAATGTGTTGAGTGGAACAGAAAAAAAAAATGTTTCATATAACCAATAAATAAATTATTGTTTTGGAAAGATACTTTTTGTCTTATATTGTGAAACAATTTTAGCAAAATATAAACAACTGGTAAAGTAAACCTGCGACAGGATTTATGACTGCTCTGACCAGTCCTAGTACCACAATCAAGTTATTTTAAAAAGCGGACTTGGTTTTGATACTTCCTGCATAGTAAACTTATATGGCTAAATGATAATCCAGTTAATGAAATGTTTATGTCTGGTTGATTTGTATAATACAAATGACAGCAATTTTGGAACCCAATGACTACAAATTTTGTCCGCAACAATTTACAGTGCCAGCATGTCCTCTCTTTATTCAAAGATTCAGTAGTTTTGATACCTCAGGCTAGCTGGTATAACAAATTAGATGACTGAATCTGACCATATTTGCATTTAAATTCAAGTTACAGTAAATGGGCCATGTCATAGATTGTCATTAAATTTGGCATACACCTTTAAATCGTCGAACTGTATCTCTACTTTTTTTCTGAAATATTATTGATTGAATTCTTTTAAAATAAGCGCTGTAAAGAAAGCACATAAAATCGGCTAAAACGTTCATAAAATTTTCTTTAAGGTGTAACACCACTAATTCGGACACGGCCAGAAAGCACATACCAGAAAGTAGTACATATTAACACAAAATAGTTCCTACGCATGAGTGTACCTTTCTAAATATGTAGAATATTTATGTATTTGTTGTATCAAATGAAAGCTGAATGACATTATAGAACACTTTTTGTCTTATAATTTTGGATATTTAAAAAACTACACCAAATTTCATAAAGAGGGTACATTTTGCCTGTTTGCCCGATCTGAAGTACCTGTTTTTGGTATATCCGAAGTTCCGGGAACCAGTTCTTTCTTATATGCCATTAAAGGTATGTTGATTTTTTAGTACAGGACACCATAAAGTGTAGCTTTGACATGCAATTAATGTCACTTTATTTGAACTTAAAATGAAAGAGCTGTGTCTGCTTGAAATTGAGGAATTTAACATCGAATGCAATGGGGCCATGCATAAGTGGTGTACTTCCTTAAATTATCAAACTTTTTTTTTTATTCCATAGATTTTTCTTTAAAAACTATATGTTCTTGGTATAAAACTTTCCGTTTCTATGATGTAAAATATTAATAGGATCACCGACTTCGTTTTTACGGTATACACCAATCAGAATTGTGTTTTAGGTGAAAAATAGCAAAAACTGTCGAAATCAACGTAACTACATCGAGTTATGGACCAAAAAACATCGATTTTTGGCATTTTTCACTTCCTTCAGAGTAACGGGTTGGCTAATACACGAAAAACGAAGTCAGTGCCTATATTGTTTATTAATCTCACATTGTCCTTAACATGCATTTAATAATAGCAACTTGACGTTATACAAACACCAATCATTTATTCCATGTGCATGAAATTTACATAAATGTCGTATGTATTATATAGATAACCTTTTATTCATTAAAAAAAAGAATGTATGTATTTTTCATTTTTTGTGATACCTGATTTTCATGTTTTCAAATAAATGTTTCTTCGAAAAAAAAACCAACTTCAGGCCACTGTAGACCTTGTAAATCATCAGGCCCTTCGTAAAAAATATCAGTTAAGTAGACACTATAAAAAAACTCACATGTCATCCAGTGCATGTGTTGCACTTTCATTAACATCAGAAAGCTGTCTACTAAACGCCACACCTGTTGCACAGTAACTTGTAAAATGTTCACAATTAAATTCATAAAGCTTATAATCTATGCCAGATCTGTCAAATATACGAACAAGCATTTCAGCTCTTTCTTTAATAATTTCTTCTGAAAATGAACAACTACTGTAGTCGTAGTAGAAAAGATGGTTTTCTTTAAAATGAATAGAATTTTTCATGATTTTGGGCTTGAGACACCTGCCTGATATTGCCACAGAAAAATTGCCAGCTGTGCCTTTAGCTGTTAGTTCAACTATTTCGAAAGTCTCGCTAGCTTCACAAATGCTTGTAACTATACCATGATGTTTGTATGCATAGTTGTTTCCAACATTATATCTTCCAAATGCAACTTCACGTCCAATCTTTAAATCTTTCTTAACATCTAACTGTATTTCTTTTTTTAATCTGATCTAAAAAAAAAAAAAACCAACATTTTTTTATACAATAACTATATTATTATTATCGTCAGATATAGGAAGGTGTGGTATCACCCCAGTAATCACCCTTTTGTGATTTATTTAATGCAGCTTTATTTATAGCTCTTAACATGTACATTTTGTAAAATTTCCCTATGAACAATAGTATTCGAAACAAAATAATAATGTAAACGAAGTAAACAAAAAAAGATAATTTTTCGAACACTTTAAGAAGAAATCACGTAAATTTCCAGTTTAACTGTGACCAGGAGTTTACGCAATTGCACATAAATTCGTCTAAATATTTTCAATAAAATGAAAACTACACTTTTTAAAAATAATGGAAAAGTATGGGGTGTTTAATCCTTAGTCAACCAATTAACCTAATAATCAATTAACCTACATTTGTACCTACCAATTATTCAAACTTATCTATATAAAGAAAGTGTCCCTAAATATTATGCAAACATTTTGTCAACAAATATTGAAACCGACAAATGGAAGAATTTAGAAGCAATGTTAAAAAACGCTATTGTTGTGACTAGTGAATTAAAAGTTGAATTAATACTTTTATAATGATCCCTTATGTAAATGTCTCAATAGAGGGACTTTCAAACTCATATGTTCAAACCAAACAGACAACGCCATTGCTGAAAAGATAAAAACAATAGACAAGCAATAGTACTCAAAACACAGCATAGCAAGCCAAATACTGAGCAACACAACCCTCCAAAAGAACTGGTGATAATACAAGGTGATCTTGAACGGTAAGCAGTTCCTGCTCCACATGTTGCACCCGTCCGCACACTCTCTATCCTCAATTGTTAATTGACATGCTGTTTAGCGTTGTCTTTTTATATTACCAGCACCGGAATACAACGTAATGATAATGACAGCTAGCTCATAATTTCATTGATAAAACATGCCGTCTACAACTTACAGAACTAGTGAAATGTATGCATTTTCTGTGCGTATTAGTGTGCATTTGTTTTTTCTACATTGGTATAGTGGATGTTTGAGATCTCAAAAACATGTTTATCCCCGCCGCATTTTTGCGCCTGACCCAAGTTAGGAACCTCTGGTCTATGTTAGTCTTGTATGGTTTTTAATTTTAGTTTCTTATGTATATTTCGGAGTTTAGTATGACCGTTTATTATTACTTAATTAGTATACATTTTTTTAAGGAATCAACTGAAGCACGCCTCCGGGTGCGGACATTTCTAGATGCATTGAAGACCCATATGTGGCCTTCAGATGTTGTCTGCTCTTTGATCAAAACTGGCATACAAAAAGCACAAACATTGGATAATAAAACTGCACATTGCAGCATTATTAAATATCCGTAGTAAAAGAAAGAAAAACAATTATTAAGATATTTTTTGGTCATACGATATTGAAATGTACACATTTGACAATGTATCAAAACGTGCAAGGTTTTTCCAATATATGTAGTCAAAGTTTGATTTATAAGATTGGAAAGCCAACGCAATATTAAAGAATGAAAAAAAAAAACAACGATGATCCAGGAAAAATTGATTTATGTAAATTCATGATTTCGACTTTTTCAATCAAATTCTGAACATAAGCCTACATAAATAAGGCCGTTAGTTTTCTCGTTTGAATTGTTTTACATTGTCTTATCGGGGCTTATTATAGCTGACTATGCGGTATGGGCTTTGTTCATTGTTGAAGGCCGTACGGTGACCTATAGTTGTTAATGTCTGTGTCATTTTGGTCTTTTGTGGATAGTTGTCTCATTGGCAATCATACCACATCTTCTTTTTTTATATTTGTTGAAACTTAAAAGCATGGTTCACCTTTACCAACAAAATGCATGAAAATCCGTTATAAAAAAAAAAAGTTCACTTTAAAAATAATAAATTTTAACGACAATATTTTGTTTAAGCATGTATTTTAATGGGGATATTTTTTCATGTTTTTAGAGACTTAATTAATCTGTAACTGTCTTTTAGATCATACGCTTATTAGTCATATGTAACTTACCAAATCATCCTTTGCTGTACATGAAAAATAGACAAACAATAACAATAATAAAATATGCAATGTTTTGATGATATAAGAACAAAGAAGATACAACAAAGCATGTAACAGACAGACAAGTAATATTGCTCCACTTTATATATAATTACCTTTGTCAAATGGGTTTTTTAATCAACGGAACTAATTTATCTGAACGTACTTAATCCAATTGCACTGTAGAATGACGGAAGGGAGTATAGATGGAATTAAGTGTTTGTTTGCTAAATACATATCCTTTTGTTGGAATATAATAATCCTGCCTGTTTTTTTTTACTTCTTTATTAATATATATATATATATATTTCGTCTAAACATCGCCCAACAATGTTAGATCTGTAAATTTGTTTTCGCAATTTTTTTGTTCTTCCCTCGCCGGGATTCGAACTCATTGCTACTGAGATACCGTGGCACCAAATCGCCTACACTGTACCCGACGCACTAGACAACTCGACCGAATAGGCTCTGAAAAAAGAGCTTTCGGTGGCCGGGTATTACCTTTCCTCGTCAGTTTTAATCTAGCGTCGTAACACAGTACATGATATATAAGGCATGAAAATTGAATTGTTACAGATCAGGTGAATTATCTATTGTAAAGGATCCTACAAATTAATGTAAGATGCAGTCACAGAAATAATTATATTAAAAGTACGTCTGAACCAGTGACGACTCCACAACAGTGATGGTGATACAAGGCTGAAAATACATTCTGTATATACAATTCAGGTCTAAATTGAAAACAACGTTCAAACCTATGATTGCGTTGGATAAAAACCGCAATTGTTACACATGTGCATGTAAAACAAATTTCGTTGTAGAGGAGTCTAAATTCAGCACAAACAACATTTCCAAAAGACCAATAATGTAAAAAGGTATATGTTAACAAAACGCATTGGACTAACAGGTCGAACAACTGATGTTATTCAACCCTGCTGACTGCCATTGACGATTGCCAAATAAATTGTTCACAAGATGTAACAAAAAGGATCTTTATATTAATTTAATACCAAACAGAAAACAATAAACTTGCGGCAATATATATATTTTTATATTGTTATAAAGTATAAGATGGTTTTAACTGCATTAAGAAATATACTATTTTTATATAAACTAAAGGTAAAAAATAGGTTTAAACACATATGAATGATTGGCGCTTGAACTGTGTCAGGAATATTACAGTTATTTTTCATTTTTTTTTTATGTGTTTCAGCTTTTGATTTTGAAATTTTTTAAGGGGTTTCCGTTTTAAATGGAGTTTTTGGTATTTTTGTTATTTTATTTTTTTAGCAGTGTTTAATTATTTTGTAAAAGTATTTCTATTTTATTATTTACTTTTATCCGTTAAATTTCACAATAACCGTAGTTTATATTAGCCCCGATTTTAAAAAGTAGAAATACAATATGGAGTCCATGTACAAAACGCCAGTGCAATCTTTTCCAATAATTATGGTAAGAAAAAAAACCGTATTTAGCATTTATATCAAATTGAGAATGGAAATGGGGATTGTGTCAATGAGACAACAACCCGATCAAAAACCAAATAACAGCCGAAAGCCACCAATGGGTCTTCAATACAGCGTGAAAATCCCGCACCCGGAGGCGTGCTTCATTAGGCCCCTAAACAAAAATGTATACTAGTTCAGTGATAATGAACAACATACTTAACTCCGAAACATATAAAAGAAACTAAAATCAAAAATCAAACACGACTAACAAAGGCCAGAGGCTCTTGACTCGGGACAGGCGCAAAAATGCGGCGGGATTTAACATGTTTATTTGAGATCTCAACCCTTCCCCTATACCTCTAGCCAATGTAGAAAAAACAATCACACAACAATACGCACAGTAAAACTCAGTTTAAAAGAAGTCCGAGTTCGATTTCAGAATATGTCACAAAAGAAACTAAACAAAATGACAATGATACATAAATTAACAAAGGACTTCTAGTTACAAACATGCTAGCTCCAGACCTCAATTAGACTGATTGAAAGATTATATCTTCATCAAATGAATATCAAGCACAATCCTTCCCGTTACGGGTTGAGTGTTATACCATCATAAATTATATGAGAAGACCATAACCCGTATCATGCCAACACTGGTTTTAGAATAAATGTGTTTCTTTTCGATGCAAAGACCCCATAAATGAATCGATATTAAAGCCAAAATATGAAATCTTTAATGACCCGACAACAGTATCGTAACTATATCCCTTCTTAATAAGTCTGTTTAGAGGTTTTGTTAGCTTTTAAGGAGATGCCGACATTTTTGTGTTTTGTAGAGAATATTTCCATAAAAAATTGGATGTGAAATACCTGAACGTATAAGATGTCTGCATGTTGAATTACATTTACGAATGATGTCCTTTTACCGATGACAAAGATGTAGTAAATGTTTTGACTATCGAAAAAAGTATATTTAAGGATAGATGAATATCCAGCCTGATACTTTAAAAAATACATTTTAATAAAGTTGTTCTTTTCAGATTGATGCAACGTTAATGTACAGTGCCTACAGAGGGCTAATGAGAGGAAACACGATTTGTGTCTATACTTACAACAGAACCGTATCGTATACTGTCGTCTGTTACATATGCTTCAAAATTTAACTACTGCAAAACAATTAAGCAACATGGAGAATGCAACAATATTTGTTTACACAAATTGGGTGAACTATCTTTCTTTCACTTTAATTATAGAACTTACTTGGCTTTTGTTCGAATTTAACAACCATCTTCTTAATATCTTGTAAACCTGCAATAAAAAGGAGACGGTTAACGTCTTTGATATTTTGTTTTTCGTCTATACTAAAATCAACATTCAATATCATATTGCGATATTAATCAAACATTGACTTAACATAATCCTGCAGGAAAGTCGTCATATGATATTGTAGGTTTTGTGTGTTCCCATGTATATGTCGTGTACACATTATTATTTTGTACAGGTTATTACTTGTACAACATTTTTATACAAGTAATTACTTGTATGATGCCATCATACAAGTTATTATATGTACAAATATAACTATACAAGTAATTAATTGTACAATTTTTGTGGATAAAAAGACCATAACTTGTACAACTCACTGTTTTTTAGTTGTAGTTGTAACTTTTTCTGTTTTAAATGTTTTATTCAAACACTTGGCTTTGTTAGTTTTCCTTTTTTTTGGTCATTTGTCAGATTTTTTTTTCATTTACTATTTTCTCTTATTTATTTGTTTGTTTATTTTTTCTTAGTAGATATCACTTAGCATATGTATTTTTTGAAATTTTTATTGTGTTTGTTTTTCTTTTCTTTCAAGTGTTTATTTGTGTTGATTTTGAAATGTTAGAAGATTACAGACGGACGACGAATGCAATGTAATATCATAAGCTAACATAACACCTTGGGCAAATTTAGCTAAACAGATTGCTGCCACTTAAATACGGATTACTGGTGCAAAGTGACAAATCATTAAAAGCAAAAAAATCCTTCTACCATTTATTTTCAAAGATAAATCATGACAAAAAGTCGCATATAAAATAGAATATACTGGGGAAAAAAGTAAAACATAATAGATCAAATAACCTATTTGTTTGCACAAGACAACGAAGTACTAAAAAATTGTGTATTTACAATGAGTAGTTTTTGAGTATTTAATTTTCAAATTTTATTACCGATCAAGTCAGTCTTTTTAGCCAAAATTTTAAAACAAATTGGTGTAGGTACAAAAAAATGATTTTATCGGAAACATGTACATCCCATATCATTTTTTTCTTTTCAAATTTCTTAGATATGTATTTTTTCAATCATTTTGAAACCAATATTGAAATGATATGCGTTTTGTTCTTAAAACAGAGAAAAAACACAAATTTACAAAATTGACATCAAAATACGATAAAACTTTTTTATATTAACTAACACCTACCTATAGTTTTTGTAAGTCAGATTTACTTAGATTGGTCCACTATATCATTGAAAGTATGAAAAAAAGTTTAATTGTAAAACTGTATTTTTTTTTATGAAAGTAGCCCAAAAATATGTAAAACTTTATGAAAAATGGGGAAATCATCAAAATTTGGTACTTTCAAAGAACCGTAGCAAAAAAAAAAAAGAGTGCACCACCATATGATTTTTTCTTCGCCAATTATTTTTCTACAGTCATATAAATTCAAGCTGATTAAATTCTAGAAAAGTGTGGCACCTCAGAGATGTACATCCTTAAAGGGAAACGTTGTGATGTAAACATCAAATAAGCCGTGGTAGAATAATGATTTGTACAAGTTATTATGCTTTTATCAGTAAAAATTGTACTAGTAATTACTTGTACAATTATATTTGTACAAGTAATAACCTGTATGATGGCTTCATACAAGTAATTACTTGTATGAAATGTTTGTGCAAGTAATAACATGTACAAAATAACAACATGTACACGACATATATATTTATATAATATGTAAACACCTTTAATCGAATATCTAAAATATAAGGTTATCAAATTGAGTGTGTTTTATTCTCTAGCCAGTTTGAAATGATTTTTCGTTAGTTTGTGAGATTTTATCATACCAAACGTAGGTATGTTTAAATTTCATGTCTACAGCTTGATTTCAATTAATTCAGAAGTATTTTATGAGTTTTCAAGTATGTTAGTAATTATTGATATACCTAACACTGACGGTACTCAAAGTAAGTGTTATTTAATCTCCGAGCGGAGCAAAATCATATTTTTTTGGAGTTGAAGTGACTTACATGACAGATTTATGATTTACATTCGTTGACAAAGCATTCATACAAACTCTTATAATTAGTTATCATTTGTATTGCTGCTGCAGAAATGACACATCTGACAGCTGTTGTCAATATGTTCAGAAAATGGGATTTCTAGAAGCTTTAAATAAAGGAAAATGTTTGAAGGGGTTCTAGTTAAACATGTATTTTGACATAAGTATCCCTTTAACTTTTTCAAAAAAGAAAAAAAAATAACCTTCAAAAATTTCCTTACAAATGCCAAGATAGTTTTTGTTTTAGATAAAAGAAAGAAAAGTTAGGGAACAAGGGACATTATTGATCAAGATTTGATTGTCAATGATTCAGATCATAAACCATTATCTTTTTCTCTCATATCGAAGTTTATATAATCACGAAAATGGTATGCAAGTTTTTTGTGTAATATCTTTTTAATTATGAATTTAATCATTTAAATGCACAATATTAATCTTTCCAATTGAAAACCTCGTACAAGTTAGATTCAATACAAAAGTAACAAAAGAAACAGATGGGAACACCAGTTGTACAGTTTTTTCGCCTCGGACTTGACCTGACTACTCGTGCAGAAATAGTATACGGCAACGGTTGTTACCGGCCAACTGTTGTGTTACCTTTGTTCTATATCTAACACATGGGTCCTGTCGCTTGTGTTTTTGTCTATTTTCTCTTTTTGCAAACATTTTTTTCGGGATCTTTTGATTCATGAGTTTTTTTTTATCAATTTGAAATGTTCGCCTCTTTCAGTATTAAAACATTTATGGTTTTTGATGAAATATTTTGAATAAACTTTTTATGTGTTTCTTTTAAAATCTAAAATTATAAAATTGCAAATCAACTTTTATTTTATTAAGTTCCTTTCACTCAATTGCTAATACAATCAAATGAAGAGTTATACTGCAGAAGGTTAATCTCAACTAGCGCTTCTTGTGCGTCAACGTAATACACATTTATTGTATGTGGTTATCAGCATTACAACTGTATGCACTCTTCATTAAATAACCGTTAAACTCTTTATCATTATTTTACGAATATCTGGTTGCTTTTGCATGTTTTCTTTCTTCACTTATTTTTATTTTGTGTTATGTTTTATGTGTTATTATTATCTTTGCCTTTAATCTTGTCCTTCTTTGATTTTTTTGCATTTGTGATCAATCAAATTTCGATAGACCTGTCGAAAAAATGTCATTTAAAAAAAGTGTTTTTCTTGCGGTTTTAAATATCAATGCGATGAAGTTGTTACTACAGTTATCATTAGTTTTATTGATTGGTTTTCTTTTTTGTTGCTGCTCTTCCCACAAATTCAAATTAACATTCTAAGTGTATTCAGTGGAATATATTGAAACTTGACAAAAATATTTTAATGTATACCAACTGTTTCAGACACTCACTTATACAAACATACTTATTTTATAAAGAGTATACGAAAAAGAGTAAATGTATTTTGAGGGTTAGAGGACACTTTTAACTTTTTTCGTATCACTACTTTTTAGAGGAATTCTCTAGGCGAATTGGCAAACATTTCTTTGCAAATAATATAATGTTCTTTTTTTTTCTTCATAAGAATTGTTTTTAACTTTCACAATAATCATCAAAATAAGATGTACACCAACAAGTCATTTTATATAAAAATAATGGCGTTATTTATCCTCTTTAAAACCATTTTTATTAGAAACAGGTTGTTTGGAAAGCCACACTTATCAGACATGTCTTTTATTTTTTTTCGTTTTTTTAAGGGATATTATATAGCTCACCTCCAATAACTGTTAAAGTTATCGGTTTACTTCGTCCAGTTCCTTGTACATTTGCAGCTTCGCAAATGTAATTACCAGCGTCATTATCCTCAACATCAATGATTGTGAGATTTCCTGTTTTTGAGACACGATATTTACTTGAATTTTGGAGAGTATCACTAACCATTTCTTCTTTATCGTCTTTCAATTTAATCCATCTAATTTTTTGTACTTTTGGATGAGCAATGATAGTACAAGAAAGTGTAAACGCTGATTTAAATTTGACATCATGTTCTGTTTGATGAACACAAACATCGGGTATATCTGAAACAAAAGTTTGTGCAATTGAAGATGTGAACTGGTAAAATGTTTATATATTTATAGATAACAATAATCTTTATCCCGAACGGTGACATGGTTCATCATATTACTAACTTAAGCTATAAATCGAAAAAACAAATGTCATCAGGAACAAAGGCCTCATTTATGACATTAATAGATTCAAAGATTTAAAACAAATAAAAATCTAAAACCAATTACCCGATTCTCCAAAGTCTGTTCCAATTTATACTCAAAACAATTTTTTTTTTTTTTTTTATCTATGATGAGTTTACTTAAACGTTATTTCTGTATGTTCTTTTTTGCGCCATTCTGTTCATTTATTAGCTAGTTGTATATTGTATTGACGACTGTTGTGAGAGAGCCGTGGTGTAGTGGTTAGTGCATCGGACTACTAACACAAAGGTTCCTGGTTCGATTCCCGTTTGGGATGAAAATTTCAGGAACTCAATTTTCGGCTCTCCCTTGACACCATCTGCGAGTATGGTCTTGAGGAAACGATGATAGTCCGTCGGAAGGGGACGATAAATGGCTGACCCGTGTTAAGAGAGAGCAATAACTCTTGCACGTTAAAGACACCCTTGTAGATTTCGAAAAAGAGTAGGCTAATGCCGCTACAAGGCAGCACTCGCATCCGCAAAGTGGAAAGGGATTAATATAAGTTGCAAAACTTGTTTCCCAATCCACTATAAATAAATATGTTTAAACTAAGACTGTTGTTTGTTTTTTTCCTGTTTTCTTTAAAGTTTGTCATACATGTACCGAGGTTTTTCGGTCATTTGTAAAATTTGTATCTCTTCGCAGTCGTTATTTCCCTAGAGTACATTTTGGGCAAAATTGCGTAGCATCACAAATGATTACTAATCGAAACAAATGAAATCTGGTTGATTTAATTCAAAAGATGGACTACTCAAACAATTATACACACCAATATATGAAATAATAAAATAAGCCTTTTTTAATGAAATGTATCATTATAAGATACATCCCAAGTTAATGTAGTTTGGTCTTAAATGACCTTTTTGATTTAAACATCAACTGAAATGATTGTACAAAAATACGTTTTTTATACTTTTTTTTCAGATTTATTCAATCCAGTAAATTCAGTGCAGTCAATACAGTATGTTTTTGATGTGTATTACAACTGGTAAACAGTAAAAGTATATTCTGAATATAGTGCAAGTGAATTAACTGAACAGTAATGAATTGACCAGTGACGTCTGAAAATTGGCCGAAAGTCAGTAAATAAAATAATAATTTGTTATAGTTTAGCCTGTTAAGATAGAAATTACATTTTGAAATCAAATTTATTTATTAGTGTCACTAAATAAAAAAACGTGAAAATATATTTTCCATTTAACTCAAGTGTGAACAAAACACAAATGACAAATAACGTTAAAACATTTAATATTGACAATATGAAGATATGAGATTGATTGGTTAAGGTATAACATCAATGATGATACCATAAGACATATGTAACGATAACTGTGATATGAATATTACCTTTGTCAATTTCAAGGATGATTGGATTACTTTGTCCTATTCCATATTTATTTCTAGCTGTGCAAATGTATTCACCAGAATCGCTATCATCGACACTCAAAATTGTAAGATTTTCTGTATTCACTCCACGATATCTACTTGAGGTATGCATAACATCTCTTATTCGTGCTTCTTGACCGTCTTTCTTTTTTGTCCATAAAATCAAGTCACATATTGGGTAAGCTTTGACAGAACATGACAGTATAACCTTGGATTTCATTTGGACAGAACATTTTTTTGTGATTAGGGTAACAGTTGGTTTCCCTGAAACAAAATTGTTGCCATTGTAAATTATTTCTGTTTTATCATATTCTTTATAATAATGAAAATCTGATTGCGTTTCATTATGCGAAATATTTTTACAAAATAAAACAAATGACTCATTTGTGACGAATTATAACAGTTAAAAGGGACAAATAATTAAGCTGGAGAGCATAACGAGTGTAAAATTCCGAAACGTTTTGCCAAATTCAGCCACGGGTAATATATTCCTGGTGTAGAACATTTTTATTACTTCGCCACATATTTAAAGTTTGTAAACAATTGAATTCTACGTATGATAAAACATGTGTATTAATGGTAAAAAGAAAGCAAAATAAAACAAAATCGGAAAGTTCCACGGAACCCCGTGTCTCGTCTTCTATAGCTGCTTTGGTCAGCCTAAAAGTGTAAAGCTGACTTAAAAAGTGATTCCATTTCTCAGTAAGATACAGAATTGAAAAAAAAATCAAACTTTTCTTTAGTTGCTATTTCTTGCTCTTGAAGATAAGTTTCATTCCCAAGTTTAATATAAGTCCATTAAGGTTGCAAATTTATAATGTAAAAACAAATTATCACAGACCGTCTGTTAATTTTAACTGTAAAAATATCTATCAAAAATATATTTCAAAAGGTTGTTTCAGACATTATCTTTTAATCGTGAAAAAAGTCTCTGTCAAATTTTCTGAGAAGGTTTGGCAAAGTAGTTAATGTATACCAAACTTTAACTCTAGATTGTCTCTACATGTAAACTGTAAAAAAAAAGCGAAGTCTACTTATCAATCAAATAGGGAGAAATGAAAATAAATATCTGCAAACTTTTCTCTGGAAACTTTATATTGGTCATAAACAAGCTTCTGTCCTTTGTTATCATCATTCCATAGGTTATTTTCAGGTGAGTAATCAATAATAAACGTAATTAATCTACAACTATGAATAATTAACCATATAAACATATAGAAAATGTTCGATTCGAGTACTAATGTGAAACGTTCACTTACCTTTATGTTTTTTCAGAGGAATGACCTATAACACAAAATTAAATGTATGAAATTAGTGTAATATTGCAAATGAAACATCAAGTGGTTATATTATCTATATTAAAAAATCACAAATAAGTGCAACATATTAACTTTCGCTGTAAATAATCATTTCATGTGTCATATACAAAGACAAAGGTAGTTAACGGATTTTTTTCGAATCTTATACATCAAGCAAAAACTAAAGGTATTCGGACAAACGGATGAATTTGATAACGAATAGCAACTTTTTTTCCTAAATCTTGCGAAATATAAATCACTAGCAAGACACACCAAATGACATTAGAAAGAATACAGTTAATTATGAGAAAAATACACCACTGGACATGCTGATCATTTATTAAATATCTGCCGAAACAACATTTCATGGAAGTCATATTACACTAATATGTCTTATGATTTGTCATTCATTTAAGAATGTAATGCTTCATTTGTAAATTAATTGATATAGAAATAAGAGGTATACCTGAAAAATATAAAAAAAGATTTGAATAAGATAATATGGGATTTTATTTGGGATAGTAGGGTGAATCAACTAGACCGTAAGGTTTGTTGTTTAGATGTTAAAAAGGGGGCATGGGTTTGGTTAATTTGGATAGTTGGATAGAAATTAAATATATCGAATCGTAATATTCGATATCATTCAAGCCATTATCTAGTTGGAATGTAATATGTAAATTTTGGTTAAAAAAGATATCACAATACTTGTATGAAAAAAGAAATAAAACCATAAGTAAACGTTTTCTATGATAAGAAGAAAAAGGAAAGTTCTAATACTTTACAAATGACAAGTATTAGAGGCATATGAATGCTCAATTAATAGTGCTTACAAGTATTTTGTATAACCACTGGTGTATAAAGGTTCAATTCATTACTATGTTGTTCAAAGCTGATGTTCTGAATAAATGTTTTTTTACGATTGAAAAGAGGGGCGAAAGATACCAGAGGGACAGTCAAACTCGTACATCTGTTTGATTCTTTGTTCTTATATTCTTATAGTGTCTTTTTGTTCTTGTTGTGGAAATGTATAAAACAATGCCACTTTGGGTTTATGTTTTTGTTTAGTGTGTATAGTTTTGTGTCGATCTGATAAATTGAGCCCTCTTCAACTGATTTTTAAAGTTTGTTCTTTTGTTGTACTGTTACACAACTATTCGTGTTTAATGAAGGGTTTGATGCTAGAAAACTAGGCTAACGCTGCCACATTCAGTAAGTGCTTTTTACTAGGTCAGAAGCCTGTAATTCAGTAGTTGTCGTTCATTGCTGTATATCAAATTTGATTTTCAGTCATTTTTTGTACATACATCATGTCCTTAATTTGCTCCTTTAAATTGTTTTACAACTGTCTTTTCTGAGCCGTTTATGGTGAAATGGAATTTGTTTATCATGTTTATGGTTTAAGCCGTACGGTGACCTATAGTTGTTTACTTCTATGCCATTTTGACCCTGAATGCAGGTAGTTTCATTTGCAATCACGCCACATCTTCTTATCTTGATATGTAATTAATATTTAATAAATTACATATTATTAAGCTAATTATCAATGGAACAGAAATCCATGATTATGTATATTTACCGAACCACGCAAATGAAGAGCTATTCGATCAAAGGGACATAAAAGTAACAGCCAAATCAGCCTAACTTCAATTTCTCCTGAGGAAGTTGGAACCTTAGTTTATTCATAATTTTGGAATTTATCAACAGAGAATTTAAGAAAGGATTGTTATATACAGTTAACTCTCGTTGTCTCGAACTCGGTTGACTCGAAATTTCGGATGAGTCGGAAGTTTTCACGTGGTCCCGAACTTTATTCCATACAAAAGTATGTAATTCGACTCCTGATGAGTCGAAATTGGATGAGTCGAAATTTCGGTTGAGTCGAACTAAATCTACGGTCCCAAGGTTAACAAAAGCATTCAAAATTCATTTTTTATCTCGAACTAATACACATATGTCAAAACATGACCTCCGGGATTTAAATGGATTGAAGAGTTAATCTGACAATACACGTGTAATTAAATTTCCGGTCATTGACCACTGTATTGATTTATGACATGCTATTTCCATGAGTGTTTACCTAAGATTATCTTTTATAGAATTTTGATAAATAATTAGTGATACATTGTTAATGTTCATGAAAAAGTATTTAAAATGTTTACAAAACAATTGATTTGTGATTTACACTAATGACCTTGGGTGTGTATAAAGTGAGGATTATGGCTTCCGTTGATGATCACCTAAAAACTACTCAAACGGCGTCTTTGATCTTGTTACATTTTCTTTTGAAAAGAAAGAGTGAGATAAAACAAAATGAATAGAAATCAAAATTTTCTAAATCTTTTGTATCCGAGAATAAACAATTTTGTCAGCTTTAACCGACCTGAATAACGAAACTATCGATTGGAATTTACTCTCTTGGAAAAGCCATAGGATTTTTTTTTAATTGAAACAATTGAATAAGTAAAAATAATGTCATTATAATAATAAAAGACTGTGACATACAAATACATCGATCTGATACTAGAATATCGATCCCCTTGCCATATTCACCCGGATTTATTTTAGCTTTACCAAGCTAAGCAAGAGTTGTGTCCCTTAGATTGTCGAACTTCCGGTGTTCGTTTGAGTCGAACTACGTGTATCTCGAAATATATCTCTGGTCCGGCTGACTTCGACATAACGAGAGTCGACTGTATATTAATCATGTTATGTTAGTAACAAAAAATGACTTTTGAGCTGGTACATAAAGTCCACCAACATTGATATCGACCCAGTATGTGTCCGAAAAAGTAAAGTAACAAAAATACCGAACTCAGCGGAAAATCATAAACGGAAGAGTCCGTAAGCAAGTGGACAAACCAAAAGCTAAAACACATCATACGAATGAATAACAACTGTCGTATACCTGACTAGATACAGGCAGATAATGATGGATTAAACCTGGTTTTATAGCTAGCTAAACCTCCCTCTTGTTTGACAGTCGCATTAAAATCCACGAAGTTGACAACGATGTGTGAACAAAACAAAACAATCATAATCGGTAAAAATGTCCCAAAGGGGTATAGCAGTCATTATTGTGTTATAATCTTTATTACCATAAAACAAACTAATATGCAAACAAAGAAAAACAAAAAGCCATATAGAAAAAGCACATTAGCAAAAACAGACAAGAATACAAAACAATTACCATATATAACACGAAACACTTTTATAGATTATCCTTAATCAGGAACAATCTGAACCAAACATTTGAAAGTCTGATGGATAAATACCAAACCACACTAAATGAACCATAATGTAATAGCCGAATCCATCTAAGGTCAACTTTTTCTGAGGGAGTTGGAACCTTTGTTTCTTTATAATTTTGGAATTTATCAACATAGAATTAAAGAAAAGTTTGATATAAATAATGTCAGTTACTTAGACCTGACTGCTCAGCTCATGAAACTCTCTGGAACTAATAATCCACCAGAAATAGTATCGACCCAGTGCTTGTTAAATGAATGCAACACAATTTATATTACGTGTCCGACGCGCTTTTTGGGATTTGGATTTACCTTCATCTGGAACGCACAAAGCTAACAGTTTGAAAGCCTGAACGACTTTAATATTTTCTGCGATTGAAATAGAGTTCAATTGACAGAAACATCAGCAAATCATTCTAGAAACACTATAACGGAACAGATAGAGAGCTTCATTAATTTCAACGGGATCCTAGTGCCATAATCAATCTTTCTTCTTATGGATTTATTGATTAATGACTTATGAAATAACAAACTTTTGTTGGAAAAAAGTAATACCAATTGATATGATATGCCTTCAAATTTAATGTTTAAGGCCTATATGTTCAATGTTGAATATTAAGAGGAGACATTAGCTGTAAAATGCATGTCCAACGATTTAACTTAAATTCTCATTTTTGATTTATAGCATACTTAACCGTAAATCCAAGTTATAAATGTCTCAGTTAACAATTTAAAATGCGTCTGCTCGATAATATGTATCAACATTTCGTGTGTATTCTAGTCTAGGCGCCATCTAATTAACCATCGAGATCACCTTCCGAAGACTGCCGAGGGTCATATAACCCGATATAAACATAAACAAAGATATAGATATATAGCGAACTGGTGAAATAAATGTTGCTAGGACTCTTTGATTTCATATTATAGGTTAACACAATTATGTTAAGTATTGAATACGCCTAGTTCATGCCTTACCAATCTAAGGTGCAAATGAAGTTCTCAGGAATAGAAATTTGAATCAGGTCGAATTATTCACTTGTAAGTGAATAACTCATTAGAGATGTTTCTTTGCTATTTTTGACAAAACTGAAACCAACTGGCTGTTTAAAGCGAATTGTTATTTCACTATTTCACTTTCTTGAACGATTGAACAAAACAAATCATATTTAATTTTTTTTCTTTATCTTGTAGCCATGGTAGCTAATACCTTTTAAAATGTTTAAGGCCTTTATTGAACGATTAAATCGGTACTATATAACTGTCCGGTCGCCGTAACGAATTGATTTAACTACGCAATATGAGTTTTAGATATTTGCACAATGCGAAACTACTTATGCATCAAATATATGGTTTATTAAGTCATTATCACGAGCGAAATTATGACACACTACGTCATACGAACTCTTTGAGACTTAAATGACAGTGTAATTGCTAGCACATATGTTAGGAAAATATCAATAGTTACCTGTCTTTGGAAAGGAAACGACCAATCGTCATTGAAATTATGTGTGCTGTTACACGTTTTGCAGTGATATGTATTCCCCTCTCCAAATAATCTTGTGAGTCCACCTTTCGAATCATATGTCGCGGTGCTGCATTTCAACTTTTTCTCGAATGTCACGTTTGTCAGCTTGAATCTCATATCAACAATCTTGCTAAGTTCCTGTGCGACATAATTAGCAATATGTACATATGAACCTTGACCTTCTCCAGATTTCCAAATTTGAATCTGAATAAGATTTGAGTATGTTGCAACAAGTAACTTGTGTAAACCTGTCTCGTCCAAATCAAAAACGACCATATTTTTAAACAGAGCTATTTCCTCGAAAACTTCGACAAATTCATATTTTCTATGTAATGTTGCAACTAGATGATTCATAAGATGAGGAGGCAAAAAAGTAAATGCAAAGCATAACCATAACGATTTTCGATCATCAGTTATTTCAAACATTTCATGAATGTCCTCTTTAAGTTCTCTCTTAATCATGCACGGAACATAATAACATGGGTTTTGAGAATTGACACCTTTGTTACAAGGTATAATGATGTTAAATTTCTCCATCACTTTCAGGATATGCGTTTTATGCTTAGAAAACAGTTTTAAATTGGTATATATATCCTCTATGACCTCATTACTTAACTTGCCTTTCTGATTAAAATCATTCCATTCATCTATATTTTGCAATCGTTTCCTTTGAAAATCGTCTGCTGTCACTATGCATTTAAACCCATCAGCTAACCATTGAGTATCTAAAATGATGTACTCCGGAATATCTTCAAAGTACACTATTTCTCTTATCTCGTGATGAAACTTCAGAAATAGCAATAACTCCTCATCATTTAGCGGCTTTGGTATAGTAGTAGCTATATTTTGTATTTCTTTGAAGGAAATAATAGGGAGAACTGCCCTTTTCTCTCTTAGCAGTCTCTCAAGTTGAATAAATTTTAGTGGATATTCCTGGTTCCAAGATTTCATAGTCCTTGCTATTTGCAGAATTTCCTTCCTCAAAAGTGTGAAAACAGTATCATTGTCTTCTGTGTTTGAAAGGAAATGCGTGTACTTATCACGGATATGGCGGAGTGCATCTTTCGAAACAAGTTCAGCGAGCTTTTGCAATTTTTTATTGCACTCATTTTCTGTCTACAAAATAATTCAATACCATTTTAACTTCAATATCATGTTTACATATATAAATACTTTTTATTGCAATTGTCATTCGAGCTATTTCTGGCATACATATACATTTTTTTTTTAAATGGCGACTGAATGGATTATTAAATATATATATATGTATTTAGTGTGTAATCTAGGTCGCATATGCACATATATAGAAGAAGAAGAAGAAAAACTATTTATTATAGTGCAACCTGAATATACAAATAAATACATGTTTTAAAACACAAAATAATCAGCCAGCCAAATAGGCTTATGATGCACCTGATATATATGCGCCCGCACAAAGTCATTTTCTAAAAAGTGTCGATTCTCTACAAATTCTAAGTTGATATCTTAATGGCGCTCGATAATAACACACAAGTTAACTTTCCTTGTTTTGTTCAGAAACTAACGCAGTAACAGTGTTTTTCTACTTGTCCGTGATTAAAAAAAAATAAGAAAGCATAATAAGACATTAAGGTCTCATATTTTGTCGATTTTTATATTTTGACTTTTTTTCTTGAAAGGTTCTCAAACATTTGTTTAAAAGTCAATATACCTGTTTTCCTTCAGCAGCTGTAACTTGATCTTTAAACGTTCCTACAACAACTATCGGTGGATTTAGTTTGTCATCATTGATTCCATTTTCAGTATCATTATCTGTCTGTTTCTGTTGTTGCATTTGACAATAGCAATGAATCGAGTCAATCCAGAGCCGAAACATTACTGCAATTGATATATTGAATATCTGAATAATAAAACTAGATATTCTGGTTGAAAAATACGCTGTGTTAATGTAATATGTCTGAAATATAACTTATTTAATAAATCTCGCATATCAGTTTACAATATCAGTTTATAATATTCGTATTTTTCTATAATCAGTTAAGATTTCAAGTTAGACTTATTTTCTTTTAAATCATAAATACCATAAAGAAAAAAAATAGATCAGGTTTGTCTTGTGAATATACCTTCAATAATTTAGGCATATAGTCCAGTAGTGCTCAGATCAAGATTATTACCTAATAATTACTTCACAAATATGTGAGCGAGGTTTTTTCTTCTCTTTTTTTCTTTTTTCTTGGGGGGGGGGGGGGGGGGGAGGGGGTTGAGAGATAACCTCTGTCAAGGAAACTTTAATAATGAGAACAGTCAGTAGGATGTCATTTTTTAACTGAAATATTCTACATGAATACGAAAACGAATTTATTTTTTATTTTGTATTCCAATAGAATATACCTTGTGATTCCTCTGTGTCAGCTATATTCATTTGTGTTACAACAAGATAAATGGCATCTGGAGAGAGAAAAGTTTGATGCGTGTGGTAGAATTCTTCATCTCCTGCAAAATCCCACAGAAAAACCGAGGCATAGTCTTCATTGTCATCAAGGTTAACTCTACAATTTAACATACTTTTTATGTCTTTATGTGCTAGTGATTGCTTATTTCGTAATATAGCACTACTTTCTAGCCAAATATCGTCAGCTGTTTCTGAAAGTTGACTGTTTTCAACGATATCGGAGTTCAATACTACAGATTCTTCCTCTTCAGTTGACAAGGGATGGTCACCGACGTTGACCTCTTTATCTTTATTGATTGTTACGATGTCTTCTTCATCCATTTTCTTTGTGGAAATGGTAGAATCTTTTGTTTCCATTTTTGTTTGATTTGAGATGTTGTCTAAACTTAAACTGTTTTTTTCAAGTCTGGATGACTTTGCTTTTTTGCCTTCCTCTTCGTGTTTCTTGAGGGTTTTCCCATATGGTTTTAAAAGTCTAGCGTTAATTTCAAGTTCTTCTTTCTTCCCTAAAATTACATTAAATTATATATAAAAACTTGTCTACGAGATCTATCTCTACAAAAGTGGTAATAAAAAATCTCCATTTATTATTTTTTTCAGACTTGTTCTGGGCGATACCTTTTTTATAATTTACCTAAATGAATAGAGTTCACGAAATAAATAGAAGAAACATTTGCATCATGTTACAATGTATAAGTGTTTAAAACATCACCATGCATAATTGATTTTGTATTTTCGACTTTGTTGACCGTTATTGAATAATTAAGAATACCACACATATGTGTCAATTGCTGTAGCCTGAGTGGGAGATGTGTATGACATAGGATTTCTAATTTCAAAAAGTAACTCGACTTTAAGTTCAAAGAGGACATTTATTCTTTCGGATAAAATCCTTGATTTTTGTAAGTTCATGTTTTTTCATACATGCTATTTTTTCATTGTTAATCCTTTGTTTTAAAATTTTATTTTTTTTAAATTTTTATGAGAAGATGTTAGATAATTTAGGAACACGGGTGTTTATAAACTTTACAATACGTTCAAAAGAAAACAGAAAAAATATTATATGCAACGTGTTATGCCTATGTATGTATATATAAAAAGTAAAATCACAAAAATACTGAACTCCGAGGAAAATCCAAAAAGGAAAGTCCTCAATCAAATGGCAAAATCAAAAGTTCAAACACATCAAACGAATGGATAACAACTGTCATATTTCTGATAAAAGATAATAATTGAAATTTCACAATAGTGCTTCTAAAAGACATATCGATCAATCCGAAACACTTGACTTCACTCCCGTCGTTGGTATTATCTATATAAATCATTGTTGTGTGTTTGATAGGTGAAATAATTGTATGCAAAGGTCTTAATTTATATATTTTACTAAAATTGTTTTTCTTTTCTCGATGGTTACCTTAATGGTTAACCTTGTAGTACAGGTAAAACCAAGTCCTATGTATACTTCCGATTTTATTTTATAATTGTTTTGGCTTACAAATAAATGTGTAGCTATAATAAAAAAAAAGTATAACAGTTTCTCACTGATACCCAAAAATGAAATAAAACTTTTTTGTTTTTGTTTTCTTAGATGAAGCTTTATTATTTTTTTTTTTAATTATTGATAATTTTGTAGATATCATACTGTCTAATTTTGTCCAGATCCCATCATCTGTATCAGATTTGCATCGCAATCGGTGAATTTCTATTCCATTTGTTTTAGCTGCTTTTCCGTTTTCACCAAATAGTTTTTTTATAAGTGATGTTTTTCCGGCTCCTTTCCTTCCAACAACAACCAAACGGATATCTCTTTTCTTTTCAGATCCAGACTCTAATAATTTTAAGTACACAGGGACGGATTCTTTGTCTTTCATCTGTTTAATTTCAGGTGGAACTGAATATATAACAATTACACACTTGACAAATGAATGCATTAAAAATCAACAAAAAAGGTTTTAAAAAACACATTTATACTTATAGTTGGAGATATTATGGACATAATTGTGCAAATCGTGATACAAGCATGAAATTTGGTATAAAGGTTGACTTAATGATACTTATAAAAAGTCCGCTGCTGGCCAGAAAAAAATTCTTTTTTTCAAGATGGACACCACACATTTTGGAAATGGCGTCATTACAAATTAGCAATCATTCGTTAATCCGTTGAAAGGTATGTTATATGTAAAATCCAATGTTAGATTTGATTAAAAGTAAATGACAGTTCCTAAATTACGACTAGACAATACATTAATGAAACTAAAGGTGACTTCCAGTTTCAAAAGGCCGGCAAAAAAGTAAAAAAATTCAATTTTTATACTTTCAAGCAACTTCACAAGGGATGTAAATCCTTGAAAGATGGGATATAGGTATAAACCAATGTAAGTAATGATAAAACGTTAAAAAGAGTTCCTAAGTACGACAAAACAACACATAAATGAAGAAAAATAGTGATTTCCGGTTCCAAAATGGAGGCAAATACGTAGAAAATATTTTTATAATTTCCATCAACTTAACAAGTGATAACACTCTTTGTTAGGTTGTCTAGTTTAGTTAGAAAGATAGGTTGCTTATCTTATAATTATTTGACAATTGCCTATACATTGTGCAACAACCCGTACAGGGAAAGCCAGAACGGTAGCATTTACAGTTACCAACACAGCTGGATCTTTGCCTCCGCATTTCAAAAGTTCCTGACACGATGATGCAACGGCAGTCACAGAAGTCCATTTCTGTTTGCAACTGTCATTGATTCTTTCTTTCATCCAACCCCAGTGTTCATGACTTGGTACATGTACCTGTCAAATACATGAATCAGGCTGAGCCCAAACAACTCCTCCTTGATTTACTTTTCTTTTGATGTGCTCTGGAAAAGAACCGCTTGTAGGCGGAATTGCATCACAATGCCGTTGCTTCCTGGCAAACAATTCACATCATGCCTCGCTTCATACTTAAGCCCTTTCCCACGAAAATTCGACAAAGTGTCACATCCACTGAATGCATGGACGAAAGGAAGAGCAGCTACACAAGGACCAAACGCATTTGATATGTCACGTACAGGAAGCCAACAAAAGTCTTTATTCCTTCCATTACCTATCCACAATGTGTTCTACCTAGTTTTGCGATTGCTGCAATTCTTGATACTATTACATCTGTGTCAGTACTACCTAAAATTACATTTAACAACACTTTTCATAATCATGCCGAACATGGACAAACATTCGTGTATCTGCTTCTTCATGATTACAAGTGGTAGATAGGAAGTAACCTTATTGAAATTGCAAAGAATCTTCACCATAAATAACATACACATTTTTATTAGTCCCTTTTTTCAGCAAGAAACTTGAACAATTGTGTTTCGTTGTCATCTTCACAGAGAAAACTACTCCTAATCCTTGGTGTTCTACCAGAACCATCACCTTTCCATCTGG